>NC_064811.1:3161281-3185925 GCF_023721935.1 Panthera uncia
CCTCCACGCCCCTGCCCCACTTCCATCCTCCCACCTGCCGCCATCCAGCCCATCCCACCTTCATCCCCCTCCCTTACTTCCATCCTCTCCCCGACCTCCACCCAGCCCCTCCCACCTCCACCCAGCCCTTCTCACATCTACCAGCCCCTCCCCCTCATCCACCAGCCCCTCCCCCGCCTCCACCCAGCCCCTCCCACATCCACCAGCCCCACCCCCCCCATCTCTCCCGCTCCCGCTGGACATCCACCCGCCCCTCCCACACTCACCCAGCACCCCCACACTCAGCAAGGATGACTCTGTCTTCGCTCCTGCCAGATGTCCGGGTGTGTCCTTCCTGCCTCCCTGCTCCGTCCAGCTGCTCTAGGTTCTTACTGAGCGCGTCTGTCCCAGCTGCACACCTCCCCTCTGTTCGGAGCCCTTCCTTCCGGCCCAGTCTCCCCAGGTGTGTCCAACACAAACCCGAGCCCAGCCCCAGCCTGGAGTTCTCACGGGGGTCCCACTGCCCTCGGGTAGGAGCCTGGACTCCCAGCCTGCCTCCCGCTGCTGCCTGCAGCCCCTCCTCACACCGCTGGGCCTTGGCACGGCTGCTCCCTCGCCTGGAACGCCCTTCCTGCCGCCCCCGAGAACTTCCCCGGGGCGTCCCGGACCTCCTGGGAAGCCACTGCCTCTCGCTGTGCCCGCCAAGCGCCTGTCGCCGTGCTGGGCACATGCTAGGTGCTCAGTAAACACGGGCGGAGTTCCAGACGGCTGCGGCTGGCTCAGGCCCCTGGTGAAGGAAGCCCCAGAACATTTCACCACCTGTTTCCTTTGCATAGACTTTCTGCCAGGGCAAAAGCCGCCCGGATACCTCTTCCGGGTGAGGTCACCACACGGGAGCAGACCCCTCAGGCTAAACGAGTAAGTAGGAAGCCTCGAGGACAGAGGGTGACAAGACAGCGGGCTCCAACGGTTGTGGTTTGACCGGCCCTGGGCCAGCGCGCAGACCTGTCCGGCCCGCGCTGGACTGGCTGGGGGTGGCCACGCGTGATGGCTGAGTGGTGCCCTCTCAGACGTGACATATTTGGACATGGGGTCTTGAAAGAGGTGACTAGGGTAAAATGAGGTCGCTGGGGCCGTGTCCTTATAAAAAGGGAGATTAGGACACAGACACAGGGGCACAACCACGTGAGGACGTGGGGAGAGGACGGCTCCCTGCCAAGGAGAGAGGCCTCACGCCTTGACCTTGGGCTTCTGGCCTCTGGAAAGCGTGAGAACAGATGTCAGCGTGTGGTTCTTTGTTACGGTGGCCCCGGGAAGCCAGTTCGCCGCGCCTCCTAGGTTGGGCAGCGGGTGTCAGCGGTGGGGATGGGGTTTCTGGGAAGGTTTCAGGAAGTGATAGATTCTGGGAAGCCCCTCTGCCCTCCGCCACCCGCCCGCCTGGAAAGGCGGCACCTGCTTTGAGACCATGGGGGCGGCCAAGGACAGCGACGGGCAAAGCAGTGACAGCAGCAGGGCCCCTGAGTGGCCATCTGAGTCCCAGGCTGCTTGCTGGTGGGAGAGACCCGCTGTTTAGGCCCTGCAGGGCGGGTGTCCTGTCCCTTGCAGCGCTCCTGGCTGACCAGCACAGGCCTGGCCTCTCCGTCCCCCCCTGTAAGGGGCCGGCTTCTTCCCCGTGTCTACGCTTGACCCCCGGCCCATCTGGGGCGCCTGCACCGCAGGCCCCAGGCCACAGAGGCACCAAATCCAGAGGACCCTCCTACCTCTCGCCGGTCGTCAGCGATCACTTCTGCCAAGCCGACCTTCTTTGTGACAACTGTTTGGGGAGGACGGCATTGACGATGCTGTGACACTCATCCTGCCTGGTCCCCGCCCCCCCCCCCTTGGCCCCGGGGCACGAGGCCTCGAATGCTTGTCATCAGAACCCCAGTGTCCTGTGTTGGCAGAAGGACCCAGGGCCCAGTTCCTTGCTGTGCGGGCTGATACGAATTCCTGGCCCTTTCTGGGCCTCGGTTTCCCCATATGCAGACGGTGGGAGGTCCAGGGTGCAAGTGAGTGGAGGCGGAAGGGCAGGCGGCTGTTTGTCCCTGTGTTTGGAGGCCTCTGGGAGTCCCCCTACCCCAACCTGAGCTCCATCCAGGTGGCCTCACGACCTTTGCTTGCAGCTGGGGAAAGTCAATCCTAATTAGGCTGTTCAATCTCAAGGTCGTTTCAAGCTGCGTCTCCCCACCTGTGCGCCAGGCCAGCCAGGGTCCGGCTGCCAGGAAGGGAGAGGCGGGGGCTCGAGCCGGCCCTGACACCTGCCTCGCCAAGCCCCGCTGCAGGGGTGCGGTGGGCTTGCGGAGCACGCGGAGGGCTTTTCTCTTTGCCACTGGCCCCGTTCTGCAGCAAACTCTACTGCTACCCTCAAAGCCCTCTGGGCAGCAAGCACTCGGAACACAGCATGTCTAGAGCGAGTGTGGGGGTCCTTGGGGGGGAGGGTGGGGAGCCCTACAGGGCCTGGGTGCTGCACCACCCTGACTTGGGAGATCAGGCCATGGCTGACCCCCTGACCCTGCCAGCTCCCCGCCGTGCCCCTGCCAGGGCCTGCCCCGCACGCTGCTGGAGTCCTCCGTCTCGGTCCTCGGCCCCCCACTTCTGTTGTGACCTCTCGGCCCACAGGAAGCTAACCATGACGGGAGAGCAGGCTGCTCCTGGCCACCCCACCCGACCCCCCAAACTCTCCTGGAAGGGCCCAGGAGGGCAGGGACCCACCCGAGCAGGCAGCGGCCAGGGCACAGAAGGCCCTGTCCCGTTCGGCAGATGTCCTGAGGAGATGGGAGCCCAGAGGGTGACGGGGAAGCCACAGCCTTCTTCCCCGGACCGCAGTGCACAGCTCTCTCTCTGCGTGACGGACGTCCGGCCACTTGCCCGGGCAGATTCACACCACTCCTACTGACCAGGCCGCGTGAGCAGAACCCGGCCTGCTTTCTCCCCTCCCCGCACCCCCACCCGGGTCACTGCACCACCCAAGCGTGGCCGCTCGGCGCGGGCTAATTTCGCCGGCTCCCGCCGGCGCGGACGCGAGGCCTTCTGTGTCCGGCTGCGCTCACTCTGCCGTGCATCTGGGAGAAGCGCCCAAGTGACGTGTGTGGCTGGAGACCGCCGCGTCACGCCCCGTGGTCTCCACCGTGCGGCCGCACCTCGGTTTACCCGTGCGCCCGTGGGTGGCCGTCTGGGCCGTGTCCGCGCGGCTGCCCTGAGGCCGTCCCAGGTCTCTGGGTGCACCCGGCACGTCTCCACTGGGAGCTCACGGCGGGGGGACCGCACGCGGCCTGCTCCTTGGCCCCCCGTCTCGACACTGCCTCCTCTCCGGCGGTGCAGAAACGTCTCGCCGCGGTTTCGGTCTGCGGTTCCCCGATGGCTGATGAAGCTGAGTGAGTCGGGGGGGCCCCACGGCGCCTCTTCCCACATCTGACGGCGACACCCCTGCGGAGGGCGCCTGAGCCTGAGGATTTCAAGACGCAGACTCTGGCGCCCGGGGAGCCCAGCCCTGCAGACCCGGGGCGGGGGCGGGGTGTGGAAGAGCCAGGCAGCGCGGAGCAAGCGTGGGCTCCAGCTCCTGGAGGTGGGCACTCCCCTCACCGGGCAGCGCTCCTCCCCTCCCCCGGGGCCCGGGGCCCGTCCCCTCCCCGCTGCAGGGTGTTCCCAGGCTAGGCCTGTGTCCTTCCAGGAAAGCCTCAGCTCCTGGCCCAGCTGGGGGCTCGAGGAAGACCCCCGGGTGGGGCCGTGCGCCGGTGCCCTGTGCGTTAGGAGGCCTCCGCCTTCCCTTCTGCCACGGAGCCTCGGGCCCCCTTCCCGGCCGTGCCTCAGTTTCTCCAGCTCCTAAACGCGCGGGTTTGAACTCAAAGCTCTAGCACAGGCCTTCCAGCTGAGAGCATCTCTCTTGGTTAAAACCATACAAACCATATAAACAAATTCTATGAGGTTCCAAAATCAGAGGACAAGCGTCTCACTGCATGGTGCTCTGCACACCCCCTCCTGCAGTGAGTCTCCCGGGCTGACCCATCCTTCCCTTGTTTCTTCTGTTCACGCTCCACTTCTGGTGTTTCCCGTGGCTCCGTGCAGCGCTCGTGCAGACCTTGTAAACGGCTGCGTACTATTCCATCCGGCAAGCCGGCCCCGCCCCTCGGCCCTTCCCCCGCCGCTGGACCCGAAGCCTGCGTTCCGGTTCCTGGCAAACGGCACAGCAAGGGTGGATGGGCGACTGCGTGCACGTCCCTCTCCTCCACGTATTTGGGACTATTTCTTTAGGATGCACTCCCAGAAGCAGAATTTCTGGGTTGCGGTCCACGAACGTTTTTGTTGTTTAATGGCTGATCTAAGTTTCCATTTCAGACTCATTATCCCAATTTATAAAGTCAACAGCAAAGCACGGGACGCGGCAGCCAGCTCACCCCCCAGTGCCGGCTCTGCTATTCCAGAACGTTTTGATTTCATGGCTGGAAAGAGACCCCCCGTGGGTTTAGCGTGCGTGTGTGTGCGCGTCTCCTGGCAGCGGGGACAGCCCTCGGGTGGGGCCGCGTCTCGGGGGAGCCAGGCTCAAAAGAGGTTTTATTCTCTGCTCCTCGAGGAGACCGACCCTTGGAGGGAAGGTCTGCCCACCGTGGGAGAGCGCTGGGCAGGTGCCAGGGCCCCTGGGTTCCCGCCTCCCCTGGACCAGGCAGCCAGAGCCAGGTCCCCAAGAAAGTAGCTTGGCCCGGCCCCCTCCTCCCCAGGAAGGCGAATCCTTGGGATCACCAGCTGGATTCCCAGGGGACCCTCGGCCCCCTGGTACCTGGGCCTGTCGAGGCTCAGGGTGCTTCCTCCCTCTGGGGCCCTCCTGGGACCACTACCCCCCGAGCCAGCCTCCAGGCCACCGGGCAGCTGTTGCAGCCTCCATGCTCCCGCTGCCCTGGGGGCCCCGTGGTGGCGCCTCGGACTGGCGTTCAGGGCCCTTCACGTGCCAGCCTCCAGGGACCTCCCTGTGTCCCCTGTGGGCCCTGGACCGGGCACCACTCTGCCTCTTGGCCCTTTTCTAAGCCGGACGCAGGTACCCTGGAGGGAAGGGAGCTGGCATGTTGCTTCCGGGGCTCAGGCACATGATGGCAGGCCTGTGGCACCTCAGTTCCCCCATCTGCAAAATGGGACAGCGTCCCCTATGAGGCGGGACTCAGGAGATGCTGACCGTCACTGCTGCTGTGGCGAGCGGGGCCCCAGAGTCAGGGCGGGGGGACGCACGGCGAGCGGGGCCTCAGAGTGGGGGGGGCGACGCACTGGGCGAGCCGGTCTGAGTGCTCCCCTGCAGGGAGGGCTCCCGTCACGGGAGGACAGAGGAGGGCCGGTGCCCCGCTGGCCTGAGTCTGAGGCCCGAGGGACCGGGTGGTCGCCTTGATCGTGACCCGTGGAGGGGGCAGCTCCGTCCAGCCCGTGTGTGGGATCGCTGCCGCCGGCCCTGCGGGAGGGGCGTGTTTCCAAGTTTCCAAGCTGGGCTTGTGGTATCAGAAGTTTCTCCAAAATACCCATTCGCTCCTGGCCGCGCAGCTGTTTTTCCTTAAAAAGAAAAACACAAATCAAACCCAAAACAACCAAGTGGGGCTTCAGTGGCGTGCTGGCCAGGCTGCTGTCGGAGAGCGAACAACGCGAACAGCTGTGCTGGCCAATTTCGGCTTAAAGGAGCTCTGGCCCTCCCTGCTGAAGTCGCCGTGTGAAGGGCCAAGCACTGTCCACCCGCAGTCCCATCAGGCCCCTCTGAGGACAGAAGGGCAGCGGGGCCTCCCGCTCGGAGCCTTTGCGCAGGCTGTTCCCTCTACCTCCAACACCGTTCCCTCGATGTCCTCCCTGCAGCTCCTCCTGTGGGGGCTGTTCCCACCCAACCCCCGCTCCCTGCCTCTCACCCATCCGTGCGACGCATCTGCTTCCGTCCCACGGACGTGCTGTCCGTGGATGTGGGCTGGGCCACGGCTCTGTGGTTCTCCTCGGGGTCTCTGAGCCCCCTGTGCATACGACAAGCATCCGGTTACTGCTGGTTGCACGAAGGCCTTCGTGGACTGGGCACCTGCTGCTTCCTGGGGCACAACAGTGCATCACCTGGGCCTCTGCCCTCTGCGATCGCCTCTTTTTTTTTTTAATTTTTTTTTAACGTTTATTTATTTTGGGGACAGAGAGAGACAGAGCATGAACGGGGGAGGGGCAGAGAGAGAGGGAGACACAGACTCGGAAGCAGGCTCCAGGCTCTGAGCCATCAGCCCGGAGCCCGACACAGGGCCCGAACCCACGAACCGCGAGATCGTGACCTGAGCCAAAGTCGGACGCCTAACCGACCACCCAGGCGCCCCTGCGGTCGCCTCTTTAAAGCTTCATGCAATTAGCAGGGAGGTAGGATGTCCTTGCGGAGCCCACGCTATTGCTGGTCATTGCAACACCCCGTTTCCGAATTTCACAGCCAGGCAGACTCAACCCAGCCTCACCTCCTCTAGGGAGCCCTCCTGAGCCCTTCCCCGTGCTTCCCTCCATCAGAGCCCCGCTCGGGCTGGCCACCCCCACCCTGCATCTGCCCGTTCTCTGACGGCTGTTCCGGGACGTGGGGCACAGGGAGCAAAGCAGGGAGCCCCTGCTCCTGGGGCCCGGACATCTGGGGGGAGAGGTAGATTCAAACAGGAAACAATAAGGAGAAATTGTTAACGAGTAAATACATAAAATGCCAGACAGCAGTAAGTTCTGTGGGAAAAGTGAAGATTGGCAGGGGCAGGGGAGCAAGGGCAGAAGCAGGGAGACGGTCAGAGGCTCCCGCAGGGCCATCCCAGCTGCCGCTCGTGGCTCAGAGCAGCAGAGGTGGGGAGAAGGTTCTAGATCGTCTGCAGGTGGCACCTCTAGAACTTGCTGGTGGGTTGCACACACCATGCGAAGAGAAGGGAGTGACGGCCACGGTCCAGTCGAGTGGAAGGAGGGGCGGATGGTCCCCAGGATGGAGACCCCGGCGGTCAGTTTGGCTTTGAAGGTGGTGGGGAGGCAGGTGGGCGGGGCAGGCTATGGAGGGGCTTTGCCTGAGCCCTGCTCGGCCCTTCGTGAGCCTGGCCACCTGGAGCGAGTGACAGGCTCCCGAGCCCGGCTTCCCAGCTGTGCAAGGGAGACACGGCCCCGCCGGGCAGCTGTGGGAGAGCGGCCTGGCCTGTGCGGAGGAGCCCTCCACCAAGGGGTCCAGGTGGCCACCGTCCCCCCGAACGTGTGTCCTTCGCCCCGTCCTGGGCCCCAGCTTCCTGGAGCCCCCGGGAGTCATTCGGGGCCCCAGCTCAGATGCCACGGGCCCCCCTCGCGCCTGCACATCCTCTCTGCCTCTGGCTTCGCGGGCACAGCAGTTCCAGTCCCTCGTCCCCGAACCTGGGGACCCCTCCACGGGGACGTATGCGGGTGGGGCCCTCGCCACTGCCTGCTCCTTTCCCCAGTGGCCTTGGCCTGGGGTGTCCTCCGGGAAGCCTCCCCTGGGCCCCCCACCCCTGGCTCCTTCTCCCTCCAGCAGAGCCTGGCCTAGCACCCTGCTTTCTCTAATGTCTGCCCCACAAAGCTAGAGAGCTCACCCGGTAACAGGCTCCGTTGTAGGCAGCCAACAGAGAGTCGCGTGCCTCATCCCCAGGCGTTCTCTCGTTCACGGAGGAGGAAACCCAAAGCACAGAGAGGGCAGGTGCCTTGCCCAGGGTCACACAGCCGGCAGGGGTGGAGTTGGGGTTCAGACCAGCACTGGGCTCCAGCGTCTGCCGCCTTCTGCCCTTGCTTGCCCTCAGCCCCGGGCACGGTTGGGTCCGCCCACGACAGAGCGGGGGCTCCTAAGGGTATGCAAAATGCAGGAGCGCTCAGATACGATTCTCCCCACTTTCCAGGGGAGGAAACTGAGGCCTAGGCAGTTAGCGCGTCCCCTGCATGTCCTTAGAGGCTGTGTCCAGACTGGAGCCAGCGGTCCTCTGAGCCCCAGCTGGCCCGGCCCCGGGCTTGAGGCCAGAGAGTGGACGCGTGCGTGGGCTCACCCCAGGGCTCGGTCACTCCACCTCCCTGAACCTCACCTTTCTCACCTTTCTCGACCTTGGGCGATTGGGGTGGGAATTCAGTCCTATAAGCCAGAGTGCCCTGAACTTTAACCTCCCCGGTAACGGTTGAATGCAGATCCCGGGTCAGTGGGACTCACCTTACCGTCGGGTCTCGGGGGGAAACCAAAGCTGCCTGACGGCAGCCCACGCTATAAGCAGCAAGGACGAGACCAAGCACCCAGAGGCCCCTGAGCCAGCCCTCCACCCGTGTCACTGCCCGGGGCACCCGGGCACCCGGGGCTTGGGGCAGATTTAGGGCTTAGCAAACTGAGTCCTTTGTGTTGGCCATGGAGCTCATGGGGAGACAGAGTGTTCACAGCTGTTGTCAGAACTGCAGAATTTGCCAGTAATTTGGAGAGAACTGGCCCCAGCGCAAGGGACAGCTGGGGCCCATGAGCACGGATCCGTATCCCCTCTCCCCCGAGCGAGGAGTTGTTTGCTCTCACGCTGGGGGCAGAGGCACAGGCATTCTATTTTTCTCGGAATATAATGAGTCCTGGGCCTCACTCCTATGTCCCTCAAATGGGAAAAAAATCGCATCGGCCCTACATCTGGTGGCAGAATCAGGAGGACAAAGCTCCAGCATGGCACGAGGGCTGGCCACATGGGCCCATAGCACTGAGCACCAGCTGGTCCCCAGGCCTGGGCCCACAGCCCCCACACTCAAGGGACTCCAGTTAGGATCTAGGAGGAGGCAAGAGCAAGGTGCCAGAACCCCCCGTCCCCATCCACACGGCCTCTGCTGCTGTGACTTTCCTGCACATCTCAGGGTGTGAGGCCAAATGTCTTCCTCCTACACAGCACACGACACTGGGAAGGGGGACATGACCCCACACAGTGGGGACCCCCGGACCCATCTATCTGCTGGACTCTGAAGTCTACACCCCCCACCAGGAGCCTGTGGCCCTGAGATCTCATGCTTCCCCCTCCCTCTGCCTCTCCGGCTGGGACGGCTCCCCATCCCCCTCTGGGACACACGTCTCAGGCCACCGTCCGAGCTGTTCTTTTCCATGGCTCACAGGACAGCTTTCCTTCTGTCTCATTTTACATCAAAGCTGTATGCGCTTGTGATCTAAGGAATTATATCATTCCCAAGGCTTGTTATGAACCCGCCCACTACACCAACTGTTCTTCCCCAGAGGCAACCACTTCCTTTTTCCTTTTGAAACTAATTCTTTGGGTGTTTATGTCTGTATTCCAAAATAGCCTTCTTGTGTTGCCGATTCTTGCTTTTTTCAGCTTGGTCAATAGTACTGACTTCCTTTATGGAGGAGAGGCACTAGCTTTCTCTCATCCCTACTCCCACCCCACACACATCTTCTCATCATCCCTCCCGATCACAGAGAGTGTGGTGTGGAGTGGATTCATATGATCATGTAAATGTAACCCACAGCAGAGCCAGCAGAGCCAGGTCATATACGATGATCACTTTACCCGCCTTACGTTTTTTCCCCTATAGTTATCAATCGCTATGTTATTTTATCTGGTTTTCGTGTGTGTGTGTGTGTGTGTGTGTGTGTGTGCTTATTCCTAACTCAACACCAAACTCTTTGTCTTGTCTAAATCTCCAGACCTTTGGGGGCACCTGGGTGGCTCAGCTGGTTAAGCGTCCGACTCTTGATCTCAGCTCAGGTTTCGATCTCGGGGTCGTGGGTTCAAACCCCTCGCTGGGCTTTGCGTGGAATGTGAAGGCTACTTAGACAATAAACAAGTAAGTGCCCAGAACTTTGGACACACCAGGTGTTCTGCATCTTGCTTGGTCTGAGTTGACTCCCGCGTGGGGCAGAGCTCACGCTCTGTTGGCTTTGGTGTCTGGCAGGGACCTGCTTCCTGGTTCACAGATGGCACCTTCTGCTTATTTCTCACAAGGCAGAGGGGGTAAGGGGGGCACTCTGAGGTCTTTTTGGTAACAGCACCGATCCCATTCTTGGGATCTCATGACCCAAGCACCCGCCAAAGGCCTCCCCTTAATGCCGTCACATTGGGGGTTAGGGTTTCAACGTACGAACCTGGGGGTGGGGCTGCAGATATTCAGTCTATAGCACTGGGTAGAATTCTAGTCTGGAAATCATTTTCCTACAGAAGAAGCTGGGCAGGGGCCAACTGCGTAGGACTGGCTCCATCCCCTTCTTGTCAGTGTAGCCATCGTCAAGTCCAAAGCCGTTCCCACTCCTAATTCCTTATAAGTGACCTTGCCCTCTTGTATTACCTACTGAAGAATAAAAAATAAAAATAAGTTAACTGTCGAGCAGTCTCATTTGGCCCACACTCCTGTGTCCTTCAACTTAAACAAACAAACAAACAAACAAGAAAAGCCAGTCTCAGTCTCCTCTTGTGGTCACGGGAGCTGGACTGCAAATCCAGAAATAATCAAAGGAACAAATCATGGCTGTGTTTTCCCCTCAAGCCCATCAAGTGTGGAGCTGCGGGAACGTAATGAAAACTGCCATCAGCTCACTGTTGTCAGGAATCTGGCCCGTCGGGTCTGCGTGGTGTGGGCGCTGGCCGTAGGACACTGGGGAGTGAGCCTGGCACCGGTGGGCCCGCGGGGGGAGCGGCCAGCACTGTCGTCCCCGCACGGGGCACCTGCACCTTTCTGGAACACACTGCCCTGGCTTCCCCTGCATCAGCCCCTTGGCGCTCTCCGTGGCCCTCCCTGCTGGTGACAGCTGACCTCCCAACTCGGGGTGGCCCCAGAGGCCCTCCCCCGCCCCGTGCCGTGGGCGATCCTCTGGGAGGGGAGCAGACTGTCCCCTCCTCCCACCTACCTCGGGTTTGAGTGTGATTATCTCACCTACAAGCACCGGTGGGGAGGATAAAATCACCGGGCTGCCTTCCCAGCTTTGCAGACCGAGGTTAAGGGCTCGGTCCTCTGGGCCTCAGTCTCCTCATCTGTAAAGTGGGGAGAAGAAAGCTACTTTGAAAATGAAAGCAGTAACAAGATGCGGTTTGACAAATGCCTGGCACACAGTAGGTCCTCATATTTGCTGCAGAACAGTCTGCCAAAAAGCCGGGGGTCCTTGGTGGGCCCAAATGCTCGTGACAGACCCCAGAGGCTCTGCCTGGAGAAGCCCCAGGCTTGTCTGACGTAAACCGCAGCCCCCTTGGCCCCGGCCCCGGAACTGCAGCCTTCTGGGATTGGAGGGGCTCCCGCCAGGAAGGGCTGGGCCGCCAGCTCCCTCTGGTTCTCATTAGGACTCCTCACCCCCCTCCCCTGCTGGGTCGCATCCCTCCTCACAGTCGCCTTGGGACCCTCACGGCCCAAGTCCCTGCAGCTCGCCAGGGTCAAGCCAGAGAACTTGAACCTTCCAGAAAGGAGGTGGAATACAGCCAGACCCCAGGCTGGGCCGGGGATGCTGAACCAGGTGGCCTGCGGGCCTCCGGACGTGGGTGAGGACAGGCTGGGCCGGGCAGACCCCGAGACAGAGGCAGAGACTGGGAGGCAGGATGAGGAGCCGGCCCTTACCTGAGGCTCTAGGGGACCCCAAAGGGTGTGCACTCCCTAGACGTGGGGTTGAGCGAGCGGGTGGTGTCAGGACAATTTCTGGGTGACCGGGGCGGGGCAGGTGGGGCTGATCGGTGGGATATCTAGGAGGTCACTAGGCACCTGGTCAGGCGCTGGGACAGGGCTCCCTGTGTCCCCAAGGCCTGCCGTGGCGCTCCGATCGCCCTTTCCTGGGTCATGGCTCTTGGGTCTTTACCCCCAGGGTCCCCTTCCTGGGCAGGCCACGGGTGGTCCACGGGTCTAAATCACCAGGGCCTCGGGTACCGACGCCTTTGTGGGAGACTCGAGCAGATGTTCGGCAACCTCCGCCCTCTTCACCAACGCGCTTTTGCGGGTGGACAGTTTCCCTCCGTGACAGCTCTGCCCGGCGTTCGGGCAGGTGGGGTGGGTGCTGGGTGGGTGGGGTGCCCACGGCTCTGGCCGGCCGGTCAGGGCCGGCACCTCCGGCGGGCAAGGGCACACACAGGCCCACAGGACCCTGCATATGTTCAGCTTTAAGTCTTTTTGGAATCAGAAGGAAACGTGAAGATATGTATATGTAATATGAAGATATGCATATGTAATATGAAGATATGAATATGTAATAAGAAATACGGCCTGGGCACATTCATCTCTGGACTAACATGGCTGTAAGATACGATTAAAAAAACTCTGTTTGGTGTATGTAACTTATTGTCACGTTGGCTAACGTACGGCGCGTGCATTGTGCTCTCGGCTTTGGGACTAGATTCCCGTGATTCATCGCTTGCATACGACGCCCGGTGCTCGTCCCAGCACGTGCCCTCCTCGCTGCCCGTCACCCATTTTCCCCACCCCCACCCCCCCATCAACCCTCAGTTTGTATTTAAGAGCCTCTTATGGTTGGCCTCCCTCTCTGTCGGCCTCTCACGTTTCCTTCTTTTCCCCTATGTTATCCGTTGACTTTCTCGAATTCCGCGGAGGACTGAAATCAGACGATATCTGTCTTTCCCTGATGATATGATATTCATCTATCTTTATCTGTCCCTTGCTCAGCCTAATACGCTCTAGTTCCATCTATGTTGTCACAGATGGCAGGATTTCATCCTTTTTCATCTCCGAGTAGTATTCCATGGGCTGTCTATACACCCCACCTCTTCTTTATCCATTCACCAGTCAGTGGACATTTGGGCTCTTTCCATAACCTGGCTGTGATTTGCGATGCGAATCTTCTGATTATGACTTTCGGGCGCAGAAGACCCTCACTGGGTTCGTTTGGACCCTCTGACGACAAGGCGTCGAAACGTGACTCAAACCAGCTTTAATCTAAAAGGGCAGTTGCCTGACTCAGTGGCTGATACGGGCACAGCTTGTTCCGGGGCCTGGACAGAGTTGTCCGGGCCCGGGCCCCACCTGTGGCTCTTAGACCGGCTCTCTCCTCCCTCGGGGGCCCCCTGGTGCCAGCTCAGCCGGCAGTGTAAGGAACGCCCCTCCGTGACCCTGGGAGCTCCTGGCCGGTTAGCAGCAAGTGGGGGTTTCTGTCCCTGGGGACCTCCCAGTGACAGCGCTGGGCCGGTGCATGAGGCACTCAAGCAGTGCTCTTGGGGGTGCAGACATCGGTCTTACCTGGGGGCCAGTCCCCCCACTTCCTTCCTTCTCTGCACGGTGCCAACCCCGGGTAAGCTTCAGGAACCTCCCGAGGGCAGCTTCCTTTGGTTCTGACAGGTTTTCGGGTGGGAGGTGGCTGTGCCTGCCTTAGGCCACCAGGACAGGCTCCAGTGTCCTGGTCCAATGGATGTGGCGCTCCCCGGGGGGTCTGAGGCTCAGATGCTGCGCGTGTGGGACGTGGCGGGGGTCGGAGGCGGGAGGAGGCTCCTCGGTGAGCTGGCGGGGCACCGCCTGTGCTCAGTGGCCCGCATCTTCCCGGGGCTTGGAGGGCGCGAGGTGCATGTGAGCGCGTAGGTGTGAGTTCGGTCTGCTGTGAGCGCACGGTCACACGCACTGATGACCTCCTGTCTGTCCCCCGCATCCTCCCCCGCCCCCGGGGCTGCAGGCCAGCCCAGCCACGGGACGCGTCGCCGGCCACGCCTCGCTCCCCCTGAGCGTGAGTTCGTGGTGCCTTTAAAACAGGAGGTGTTGACGTCTCTCTGAGCTGGTCCCCTTGGTGCCCGTGGGGAGACTGAGGCCTGTGGCCCGTGACCCTGCTTCACCTTCTGTGGCCTTCGGGGGTTTCCCTGTCTGTGGGTCCGAGGCGGCTCGGACCTCACCCCTATGCAGCTCGCCTCCCTCTGTGCCCTCCCGTGGGCCACAGGCCCGGGGACTTCTGCACCCGGCTTGCTTGCGACCACGCGGCTCAGACCCTAAACGGCGCCCAGCTGCTCACAGGTGATGGGTGTCACGTCTTTGCCGTCGGAGCCTTTTGCAGACTTGCCGGCCTGTGACCGAAGGCAGCCGTCTCTGCCCGGGGGCCACCCATCCGCGGGACCGCGTGTGACCCTCCACAGGCGTCTCTGGCTGTAGGTATTTGACCGTAAACAAGAGACGCCCTCTGTCCCTGTGACCTCATCTTTCCTTGGCTCTCCCAAGCCGTCCGTTGGCAGGACCCCAGGAGCGCAATCAGGGCCCGAGGACCTTCCATTGCTTCCCTCGGACCCCAGGGAAGAGGCTGGCTTGGGGTTCTTTCCTAGTGCACGGGGTGGGGCTGCGGCCCTGGGCGGGGAAGGGGCTGGGCAGGGCTGCCCGGTGCCCCCCTCCCCGTCCCCACCGCTCGCCGTGCAGAGCGTCTCCCGGTAAGCCTGCCCTCCACACCACTTGGCACCCGGTGTGCCCTCACCGCGTGGGCACCAGACCGCGGCCAGGCACAGACAGTACCTCATTCACCCAGGTCTGCCAGCTGCGGGACCACGGCTACGGCCAGGAGAGGGCACAGGAGGTCCCGAGTCCGCCTCGGGCGGGCTGTGGGGTGGGTGAGCGTGCACCCTTCCCACCTCAGACATTCTAGAATGGTGATCTGCCGCTCACACTGGGCAGAGAGGGGGAGGGGCTTCTGCCGGGAGGCAGGCACTGTGCCAGACACTTGACCACTGGACCTGGGCCATCCCTGAGACCCTTCATGCTGACTCTGTGAGGTGGAGACTCGAGGACCCATTTGACAGACGAGATGAGCTGACCAACTCCGGGTCTCACAGGCGGGGGCGGGGGGATCAGGATGCCAGGCCACGCCCCTGTGGCTCCAAAGCAATGCCCCCCGGGTCACATGGACTTTCTAAGGACAGGAAGACGCAAAGAGCCCCTGAAATCCCACCAACGAGACTCAGGCTGCGCAAAGCCTGGCAGAGCCTTTTGCGTGGTGATGAGGTCCAGAGGTGACCCCAGGGTCGAAGGTCTTCCGTGGTCCAGCGTCCACGGTCGAGGCCTGCACCCCGGGCGGGGCTGGGAGGGGGAAGAGGGGACCAGGGTGCAGCCCGGGGGGAGGTACCCCCTCTCAGGAGGCAGCACGCGCTTGTGAGGCCCTACAAGGGGGCACCTCCCTAAGTGCCGCGTCCTGAGACCCCTCTCCGCAGCCTGTCCCGGCCCTGATCAGCCACCTGTTTCCGGCAGAGGGGACAGAGGGGGCGAGGCAGAGGGAGAGAGAGTGGGAAGGATTCGGGAGGCAAGGGCTACTCAGAACGTGAGGGCCGCCCTAGAGCTCCCCGGGCCTCGCACAGAGGGGTCTGGGCCGTGGTTCCAAGAGCGGTTCTCCCCAGAGGGCAGCATTGTTGTGACGTTGCCCGGCTTTGATTTCTGGTTAAACGCGCTGTATTTCTTTCTGATCGTAAACGTAGCATATTCTCACCCGACACCATGGGTTAGTGGGAGCCTGGGTGCTGGGGCCACATCGTGGACCCACCTGCAGTGTCAGGCTTCAGGCAAGTTATGTCTCAGTCTCCCCAGCCACACGCAGGGGCACGGGGTCGCCCTTGCCTTTTGCACGGTGACATTCCAAGATCCCAAGGTTCGGAGTTCCAGAATTCAGCATGTGGGGTTTTTTTTTTTGGCAGGGGGTGCTATGGACTGAATGTCTGTGCTCCCCCCGAAATGACATGGTGAAACCCTCACCTGCAGCGTGGAGGCGGGAGGAGGGGGATGATGACCCTCGGGAGGTGATCAGGTCGTGAGAGCAGGGCCCTGTGACAGGATTAGTGTCCTTACAGGACGAGACAGAGGGGGTGATCTCTCTGGGCCACGTGAGGACGCGGCAAGGAGGTGGCTGTCTGTGCACGGAGGAGAGAGGATCGTTCTGCCAGTGCCTCGATCTAGGCTTCCAGCCTCCAGAACCGTGGGGAATGGATGTCCGTTGGTAAAGCCCCCAGACCCCAGTGTTCTCTTGCAAGAGTCCGAGCGGACCAGAAACCCGCCCTTTCTTTCCCACCCTGTCCTCGGTTGGCCGGCCACCTGCTCCCTTCTGGTTTCCTGAGGGACACCGATAGCCAGGTGGGTCCCAGCGTGGACGCACAGGGCACAGGGTTAACCAGGTGCCCACTCTCAGCGGTGTGCAAGTTCAGGGCTGCGTCCGTCACGACCCGAGGCCCCACCCCCCAGGGACTGTCTCAGCCGCTGTTTCCCCGGGGGCTGCAGGGCCCAGAGAGGGCAGAGCCTCCCAGCCCGAGCTGCTGGGCATCCTCGCCCTCGGCTTCCTCTGCCCGGCCTCGCCTGTCTTGAGTGTGTGTGGAGGTCACCCGCCCGTGGGGACACCCAACAGTGGCGCCTGGACTTGGGGCAGCTCCCAGGACTTTTCCCCTCACCCGGACCCCAGGTGACGGCCGGGGCCCCTGTTCCCGCACCCACATCCCAGGGCCAGCATCCCGCCTCCCGTTTTCCTGAGAAGTCATGGCCCGAGGGCTCAGGCACAGGACCTGTCCCCCCATCCCTCCTGGCCTCCCCGGTTCCGCTGGCCTCCTCCCGGGCCGACCCTCCGCCTGCCTCTCCACCCACCTGCCGCGGCTCCCCGACCTCTGGCCGCAAACATCAGCGTCCGTGTCTAACAGCTGTCCCATTTCCTGGCCGGTCTCAGCGCAGGGGCTCCTGAGGGGTACGGGCACCCCGGGTCCGTCTCGGGGTCCCGGCCGTGGGAGACACGCTGCCTGGGATGCACCTCCACCCTCCTCGGTTGGGGTTGTCACCGCTCGGTCCCAGAGGCTGGGCCTCTCTGCCTTCCTTCTCCCCCAAGAACCCGACCTGGGGCTGGCATGGTACCACCCCTGGCAGAAAACCTTCCCCTGTTTCCCAAGGAGCCCCAGGCCCTGTGCAAAGATGGGACCGTGGTGGCCTGCCCCCATCCCCCAGGGAGCGTCACCCTGATGTGGAGGCTCTGAGCGGGGCGGCACCGTGCGTTCATTCATTCGTGATCCCTAGGTGTGGCCCCAACTCAGGCGGGGTATGATGACAACTGGGCTCACAGATGGGGGGACAGAAAGGGGTGAGGGAGAGCGTAAAGTCACTCAGGGAAGACCAAACGTAACCCGGTTCGGCGGCTGGACTACAGGACGGGCAGAACCGGGCTCTGCAGTCAGAAGTCAGGTCACAAGAGAGCAGGGTTCCCGGCTCCCTCACTGTGGACCCTTGGGGCCCGATGATTTGGGGGGGGGGTCACCCTGTGCATCAGAGGACGCTTAGCATCACCCCTGGCCTCCACCCACTCGATGCCAGCAGCCCCCCCTCGGTGTGACAGTCCAGACTTCCGCAGACACTGCCTGATGTCCCCCGGGGGTAGCTGGGATAGATGGTCACCCCCGGTGCTCCTGGGGAGCTGGCATCGTCCTCCCTCAGATCTGAGGCCGGGCAGGTGGTGCGTTTGTGTTGCGAATTCACCAAGCTGTCCGCTCGCCATCAGAGACCCCCTCCATAGGTACATCACAGCCGGGACAAAGTCCGGAACGAAAGGGATCCCGGCAAACAGGACGGAGACGCCACGGGCCTTCGGGGTCTCCAGCGGCCGCCGGCTCTGAGGGTGTCGGCCTGGGACAGAGTCTCAAAGAGCCCCCAAAGGAATCAGCTCGGGACTGCTTTGAGCACGTAGCTGTGCGCCAAGGTCAGCCCCGTGCGCTCAGGCTGGGCCACGGCTGGCGGCGGGGCTCCCGTCCTGACCCCACACTGGCAGGCGAGTCCTGTGCTCCGAGTCCCCAGCGCCTGGCACACAGAGCAGGCCTCAGCGATGACCCCGGGTGGGCGCGGCTGGCACAGCGACACGGTCAGCCGCTCCGACGTGCGCGAGCTGTCTTCTGGGCTCCCTGCTGAGCTGCTCCCACGCTTCTGCGAACAGAAGACAAGTGTCTCTTTATTGTCGTTGGCGGTGCTAAGAGTGAGCCTGGGGGTCAGTACTGGGGGTGGCTGGCAGGTGTGGGGTCTGCACGCCCGGGAGACCAGGCAGAACCACAGCCGTGCTTGGAGGGGGGCTTCACTTCCGCGCGGCCCGGCAGGACAGCGAGCCCGGGAGCCACGCACAGTGCGACATCAGGGCTCAAGCCTCAGGCGACGGAAAATCTGGATAGTCGGGGCGGGGGGAGGGACCCCATGTCCGCAGCCCGGGAAGCCCCGGGACGGTCCAGATGCCGGTTCCCCGACTCGATCTGCAGATTCAGAGCAGCCCCCCGCCCCCCACGCCAGCAGGTTACTCGGTGGGCGTCGGAGACGACCGGAAACCCGCACACCTCGTCTCTGCAGGCTGACGTCAGGCGTATTTTCATTGTCTTCTTTGTGCTCTCCTGGTTTTTCTGCTACGGACCGTGTTACTTTTAACACTAGAAAAGGGCAATCAGCATATTAAGTTTTTGAAGGAAGAAACGCAGAAAGAGGGAACAGGCAGGCCGGGGCCGGGGCAGATGAGTTTAGCAGCAGAGCGTTTCGAGCTGGCCGGACGGGCCGGCAGGGCCGCTGGGGCCCGCTGTCCCACGTCTCCTTCCGGCGTCTGGCAGCCCCGGGCCGCGGGCTCTGGCGGGGAGGGAGGCCCGCGGTGAAACTTGACCCGGGCTGGCCTGGGACGTGGGCCCCTCTGCCTCCTGCATCTGCACTGGGGGGGGGGGGGGGGGGGGGGGGGGGGGGGACGCCTGGGAAGCAGTCCGCTTTCTAGTCTGGCTGGGCTGTGAAGGGAGGAGTTCTCCAGCTGGGGTCCTTTCTTTTCAAACGCTTTAAAATAGATGATGGGGCAGTTTTTCATGGTCAAGCCCCGTCCTCAGGGCCCACCGTGCAAAGGGCCTGAGGAGGCCTGAGGGCAGTCAGGAGCCGGCCCCTCACACTGTGCTCGGCCTTCAGGGCCTGGCTCCCGGGCCGCTTCCTCCAGGAAGCACCCTCCCCACGTTCCTGGGCCTGCAGTGCTCAGTCCCCAACCTGCAGTCCTAATGGGCCTCACCTGCCCTGTGCCGGGTCGCTGGCTCTTTCTCCCTTTGTGGGAGAGGCTAGACGACCCAGCCGACCTTGGCAGGGGAGCCGGGAAGGGAGGACACATGCCTGGCATGGTCCCACGGAGGCACGAGGGAGCTGGTTTTATCCACAAACAGTCATCCCTCTCTGGCTGTAGGCCGCTCTTGGCTGTTGCCTCTCCGGCACGTGGGGCCTGCCCCGGCCACTGGCTGGCACACTGCCAGGCTGCTCCTCTGGCCTGAGATCAACGTAGGCAGAGGCAGGAGTGACGGGATGGTCTGCAGGCGAGCTGGCCAAGGTGTGGGGATGGGCCCCGCCACACCTACTCCTGTGTCCTCGGGCAACCGGACCTCACGCCGCACCCCCGTGGCCTTCTCGGAGACGGCACTTGATGAACAGCACGTGCCCGGGACCCAGGGGGGCCGCGGGCCCCTTCCCTGAGCCCCTCTTGCCTTGGGTCTAGAGCAAGTACTCGCGGGGGTTTGATGAAGGAAACAGCAAGGAGGGTCCGTGCCAGTTCTAACCCAGTCCTGGAGCGGCCGCAAAGCAGCCACTCACTCAACCGTTCCTGTATCTGCCCGGCCGTGAACCTGAGCCTGTCGCAGCGGCCGGTAGCGGCTCAAAAGGAGGACCCTCGGTCCCCGGAAACCGGACAAAGGCTGGGGACGGGCGGCGGCTTTGCAAGCAAGCCGGGCGCACGGAGCTCACTGCTGGACTTCGGAATCAGACAGATACAGGCCCACCTCAGCCCCGCCACGTTTGTGCTGTGTGGCCCCGGGCAAACGCCTCTCCTCTCTGAGCACCTCTCCTTGTCTGCAAGACGTGGGAAAGAAGTTGTTGACAAAGTCAGGAGAGGACAGCCCGTGCCTCGGGGGCTCAGATGCCCTCCTCGCGGTGAGTGGGCCACACAGCATCGCTGCTGTATCGGGCAGCTGGATGGGGCTCTCGTTGCCTGGGATGTGCTTCCAAGAACAGAGCGCGCTACATTCCAACCGCTTCTTCTGTACAAAGTTTTCGATGTCTAGTTTTGAGGGAGAGTGTGCGAGAGGGGGAGGGGCAGAGAAAGAGGGAGACGGAGAACCCGAAGCAGGTTCTGCACGGTCCGTGCGGAGCCCGACGCGGGGCACGAGCCCGTGAACCGTGAAATCACGACCTGAGCTGAGGTCTGACGCTCAACGGCCTGAGCCACACAGGCGCCCCTCACCCCTTCTAAAGAAGGATCCTGACCCTCTGGAGGGACACCGACCTTAGCCATCCCCTGCTTCTGCCGAATGTGATGGACGGCAGTGGATGGATGCTCAGGAGACAGCTGGCCGGGCCTGTCATCTCCAGCCCCGGAGGAGGGGGGTGTGCAGCCCCCAGGCCACGCGAGGGGCTGGGCAGAGCTTGGCTCGTTTGCAGAGACGAGGAACACACAGCTTGGCCCTGGCCCTGGTGCGGGGACCCGGGTCGGGAGCGCTGCTCCTTGGGGAGTGTGACGGGTGAAACGCTCACCTTCTAGAGCGGGTGGCACGTGGGCCTGCCCGAGAGCCTTCCCGCCAGACAAGCGGCCCCACGGAGAGCCTCTGAGTAGGGTGACCTGTCAGAGGCAAGGGAAGCGATGACACTTTTCAGCCTTGCCCCCCACCGCCCGCCCCTAATCTGTCCTCAGCCCCAAAGAGGGCTCGTTAGCCACGGACCCAACGGACGCGTCTGTGAGCACATGTGTCTTTGCACAAGCGCGTATGTCTCCGGGACGGGTTTCTGGGAGTGGCGTTGCTGGGCCAAAGGGCATGAGCCTTCAAACCCTTAATGGACGGATGGAGCCAGACCGCCCTACGAGGTCACACACCCATGGCCTGTGTCCCCACCTGGCCTGCAGTAGACCTCCATCCTCTGATCTGCCCATTGAGGTAGGGTGGCATCTCATGGCTGCTGTCACTGTCATTGCCCTGGTCCCTGGGAAACCTGGTTGGGACCACTTTCCTCAGGGGAGCTTCGTGGACACTGTCCCCAGCCTGCCTGTCATACTTCCTTCTGAAACATCAGGGACAGATACCATGATCTGTATTTGACAGGGTGTTTTGAAACAGACTCAGAGGAGGTCCCTCACCCAAGGCCACACAGCCGGTTCCAGGTCCCACGCTGGTCCCACCGCGAGAGCAGCACGGATGACGTAGTGGCTGGCCATGGGCACGTGCCCGGCACATGCTTCCCTCTGGGAACCGTCACCTATGGCCTGTGCCACCAGGGTGAATTCTTGAAAATCTCCAAGCTCGGTTTCTTTTGGAAATAACTGATGGGGTGTTAGCATTGGGCCGGATGCTTATTCTATGTGACACTACGGGACAAACATGGAAGCCGTTGACTGTCCTGGGATACTTTGTGGGGAAGACACCTCAGCACGCTTGAGTCAAGAAAGGCCTTCATGGCCCGAGTGTCTGCCGGGCCTGGTGCCACTGGGGGAGACTCTGGGAAACAGGACAAGGGACTTGAAATTCCTTGGGGACACCTGGGAGGAGAATTCCTACCCAAATTCCTTGGGTGCCACTGGGGGAGACTGGGAAACAGGACAAGGGACCTGAAATTCCTTGGGGACACATGGGCAGGTGGAGTGGGGTCAGAGGGGAAGGTGGCTTCCAGTGAGGCCCAGGGTTCCAGGAGGAGCCCGCCCTCCTTGGGACTGTGAGTATCTTCACGTTGTTGCTCTAAGACTGTGATGTGATTTCCTTTCCTTCCCTGCTCCCAACAAAATATCTTCAGCAATTCAACATTTTCCTCTTCTATCATTAGGCAAATAGATTCTTCTTGAGGAACACTGAGGACAGCAGAGAAGATGATGGTGATGATGACGGGGACGGTGAGGATGACGGTGGCTGCAGATATTTTGGGGACACTTACTAAGTGCCAGGCAGAGGTTTCATTTTATTTGACCTGAATTATCCCATTTAACCCTGGCGAATCTTGTCCGAAGTGCATGTCATTACTGTTCCCAGTGTGAGTCTGATGCCCAGGTGCCTCCACCTGCTCTTGAAGGTGCCGGAGTCTAAGGGCAGTGAGAGGGGAGGCACCTCGACATTCCGAGACCCACAATCAGCCCTGCGGGGAGGGACTGCCGTTCTGCTCCACAGGCGCAAACACCGAGGCCCGTAGACGGAGAGTGACTTACCTGAGGTCACAGAGACGAGGTGAGGACTTGGGTTTCACTAAGCACGGAGGGCCGTGCCAGGAAGGCAGAGATGCACCAGATGGGCCCCTGGTCTCACGGGAGAGACAGACAGGTGAACTGACAGGAGGGAAGGAGCAAGGAGGCTGCCCCCTGCCAGGTGGCCTGGAGGGCTTCCCAGAAGAGGCGGCATTTGGAGACAGGGAAGCATGCTCAGACCGCGGGCCCCTGGAAGCCGGCAGGCAGGCTCTGGTACGTGCTCTCCCCATCTGCGCCCCAGACCTGCCGTGCAGGATCCCGGCCTCAGCGGCCACCTTTCCCAAACCTATTTTTAGACCCAATTCAGTTCTAAACGCAAACACATTGTCAAGATAGTGGCCAACTTGGGTCCCATCCACGAACCTTCGCTGAGACGCCAAAATAGAAAATGGCTCTATTTGTGGACGACACGGACTGTTGGCAGAGGTGTTGACTCCCAGTGGACGGGGGCCAGATTATGGCCCAGCCCTTGGATGACCCGACACATCGATGCTTCCTACCCAAATACAGTATAAAAATGCGGGCACGAGTGTGTTGCAGTGAATCTCGCAAGGAGGCAACTCTCTCCTGGGGCCAGCGGACCTCAGGGAGAGAGCACAGGTCCTACTCGCTTGAAGTGAGAGCCTACTCGCTCCATATAGTCTGTTATTTTTGCTTTTTCCAAGATAGAAAGCCCCCGGGTGGGGGCTGGGAGGACCCCAGCCCTTTTGGACCATCTTAGTGACGTCAGTCCCAGGTTGCTTATCACACACGCACTATGGGCGGGGGTGATGCCAGATACCTCACCTGCCTCTGACCTCAATCTCCAGAGCCATCCCGTGATGAATGCGTTATCATCCCATTTTATAGATGAGAAAACCGAGGCTCAGGGTGAGTTGTTTGCTTTACCAGCTAGTAAGCGGGAGGCTTTGGATTTGCATTCAGGTCTGTTGAACCGCAGAGATCCCGGGTTAATTTCTCCATGACACTGTTTCTCTCTCTTTGTGAAACTTCCTCCTCCCGTTCATCTCCAAAGGCTAGGTCAAATGTCACCTCCTCAAGGAAGCAGGTCTCACTTGCCAGGCCAGGTTGGGGACTTTCTCAGCAGTGATGATACTGAGACACCATTCCTGCCAGACTGGGAGTCCCTGGAGGCCAAGGACCGCGTGCGATCATCCCTGATCCCTGTCATGTCCTGAGCCCAGCCCGGACAACCTGCTCCAAGAGGTCTGGGGACGCAGCGAAGGAACGAACGAAGCTTTTCTTTCCACGGCGGGGGAAACCGAGGCCCGGGAGGCAGGACGGTGTTGGTCAGAGGGACCAGGGTTTAACGGATGCACTGGCACTTTTTAGACATTTGGTGTGGAGCCTTGGTTTCTCAAGTGTGTTTGGGGGTGATGGCGGTGCTCCCACAGGGGGCCGGGGTCGCATCAAACTGAGGATGAGGCCTCTGGCGCCCGGCACACAGCTGGCACACGTCAGGCTCCACAGATGACCGTGTTCGCTGGTGTGCAAAACCAGACCTCCATTCCGCACAAGCCAGGGGAAGCTGATGGTCTTGTTTTACCCACATAAAGTTCCAACGTGCCCGGGGGGGAGGGGGTATCTTTTTTCACTTTCAAAACTGGGGTAAAATATATAGAACCTAAAATCGTATGTTTTAACCACTAAAAATACCTTACTGCGGTAAAATACACATAACACAAATTGCCCAGCTCAGCTACGTTTTTCGGCGTCTGGGTCAGTGGCGTTCAAGTGCATTCCCAGAGTTGCATGGCTTCCTCACCCTTCATCCCCGGAGCACTTCCTACTTCCGCAGCCGAAACTCCGTCCCCCTGAGACTCTCCATTCCGCCCTCCCTCGTGCCCTGGCACCTCCCTCCCCATCTGCTCTCTGCCTCTGCGGACCTGACTCCACGGGGGGCCTCGATGACACGGGATTTGTCCTTCTGTGACCGGCACGGACCGTATTGGATGGACCCGTCCCTCCGTTGGTGGATATGTGGGTGCTTCCAGGATACGGCTTTGGGTCCCCGTCCTCTGACTCCGGGAAAGATGCACGAAGAGGTCATGACACGGGGCGCTGGGGCGTCGGCAAACTTACCGAGCACCTGCCCCGGGAGCACGTACACCCTCGGAGCGGCCCGGCGGGGCCCGCGGAGGCGCGGCGTGGGCAAGTGCGTGCTCGCAGATCCACGCACACGCACGCACGTGCGCGTGCACGGGGCACGGTGTCTGCGGGCGGGGCACGCAGAAGGGTGGGCGGGGCACGCAGAAGGGTGGGCGGGCCGACGGCTGCTGGGGGCACCAGGCATAAGAGGTGTCGAAGCACCATTGGAAACGCGGCGCTGTATTTGTTTCACTGCACGCGCAGCAGGAACATCGAATGTGCCAGAGCTCTTCGCGGGAAGATAACTGTGTGTGGCAGCCGCCGCGTGTCTGCGGAGCCCTAGGGCGAGGGCTCCACACTCTGCCCGCCACTCACAGCCGCGGACCTTGCTCTGCCTCCTCCCCCCCCCCCCCCCCCCCCCCCCCCCCCCCCCCCC
>NC_064811.1:3186025-3205877 GCF_023721935.1 Panthera uncia
CCCCCCCCCCCCGCTGCCAAGTACCAAAGACGGAGAGAGGACCTTAAAGCGTCTGGAGGGAAAAGAGCACTGACCCGCAGAGGAGTGGTAACCCTACGGACCCAACGCCCCCCGTCACGGCCACCGAGGTGCCGCTGCTGCCTGCGGTGCACGGAAGGGCCCCCTGCATGCCAAGAAGAGTGCCGGAAACGGACACGTCAGGATGCTACAGTGTACCGGGGATGGGAGGAAGGTCCACGGCTCGGCCCTATTTTCTGTTCTTTGCTGTGCACTGGAAATATTTCACACTTAAATTTTTTTCATGTTAAAAGCACCAACGAGGCAAAAAGCCTTGAAAACATGTCTTAAGGGCTGCCAGACTTCGAACCTCCTGCAGCATCTCACGTGGCTGCCTGCCCCGGGGATGTGTCCATCAGCCTCGGGTGCTCTGGGTTCCCATGCACGCGCTCCCCCCCGTGATCGTCCCGGGTGAGCGCAGAGCGTCTTATCACAGGTTCCTGCCACTCTGCTCAAGTACTTTGCACTCACTCAGGACACGCCCCCCCTCGCCGAGCAGTCCTTGGCCAGTGACGCTGGGGACTGGACAAGAGTGCCCTGTCCCTTCAGGCGGACAGTGCTGCGTGACTCACACCGTCTTCCAGGGGTGCCACGGCAGTGACCCGCTCACTGGCCCTTGGCTTCCTTTCCTTCCCTGTCTAAACTCTGGACTCGTCACAGTGCTTCTGGAAGTCACTTCTCAAGTAGAGCACTCGCGCCCGAGTCCTTGTCTCTGGGCCTGCCTCTGGGGACCCAGCCATGCTGGTGGCACAGGCAAGTGACCAGCTCCTCTGAAGATAAGACGTCTCCAAGGGTGGGGTGGCGCTCCAGGGGAAGCCCTCCTCATTTTGTCAGTAGGCAGACGGTCCCGCCTCCTGCGTGCCCTCAGTGAAGCCTGGCAGGAGGCACAGTGCCCGGCGCCCACAGACCACAGCCCACGTCTCAGCAGGGAAACCACACGGCTGCCACTCACTTACGTCCATGAGTCAAGCCCCCAAGTCGTGTGTTTCAGCAGATAAGCAAGGACCAGCTGACACGAGAGGAGAAGCAGCCAGGAGAAGGACAGAGGTGGACCAGCAGGGCTGACTCCAAAGAAAATGAAGTTCACTCTGATTTCCGACGTGGTTGACTTGAAACCATAGTAACCGCTCCCCTGGAGAGATCTGGCATCCATCAAACACGAATTGGTTACTATAGAAAACAGAAAAAAGAGGCAGTCCCAGGACAAGAGCTTATGGAAAAGTTAAATAGAATCAAAGAGGGAAAAGTCAAGGAAATCTTCTTGAGTTAGCCAACGACAAAGAAATGCAGAACGGGTGTAACAGACGGGGAGCGGCTAATAACACATTGTGAGTGCACACCCTGTGCCAGGCACTGTGTAAAGGGTTTTAATTATTTAATCCCCAGCTGGGAATTACGACCATCTTCATTTTACAGATGAAGGAACTGAGGGATGAGAAGTCACCTGGACGTGGTTGCCCAGCTAGAAAGTCAGAGAGTTGAAATTCAGATACAGATTGGTCCCGGACTCTACACTCCAAACACAATGTGCAACATTGCCTGAAGGGAGGTCCAGAAAAAACAACCTGGGTGATGCAGCTAAAGCTGTGTTAGGGGGAAGTTATACCTTCCAGTGCCTACATTAAAAAAGAAGGGGGGCGCCTGGGTGGCTCATTTGGTTCGGCGACTGACTTCCGCCCAGGTCATGATCTCACGGTTTGTGGGTTTGAGCCCCGTGTCGGGCTCTGTGCTGACAGCTCAGAGCCTGGAGTCTGCTTCAGATTCTGCGTCTCCCTCTTTCTGCCCCTCCCCTGCTCGTGCTCTGTCTCTCAAAACTGAATAAAAGTTTAAAAAAATTTTTTAAAAAGAAGAGAGACCAATTAACCCCCACCCCAAAAAAGTAGAAAAAATAATAAAAGAGCAGAAATTAATGAAATGGAAAACAAAACAAGTACATGGTGAAAAGGATCAACAAAACGAAATCTTGTTTTGTTTTAAGAGTAATAAATTTATACCCTGGCAGGACTACTCAAGAAAAAAAGAGAGAAGACAAAAATAGTGATGTCAAGAATAAAAACGGGGACATACTGTAGAAACTGGAGACAATTCAAGAAATAAAAAGAGAAGGGATGCCTGGCTGGCTCAGTTGGTGGAGAGTGTGACTCTTGATCTTGGGGTCGTGAATTCGAGCCTTCATGTTGGGTATAGAGATCACTAAAAAAGAAATAAAACTTAAAAAAATAAAGGAGTGCCTGGGTGTTCAGTCGGTTAAGCATCTGACTCTTGATTTCGGCTCAGGTCATGATCTCATGGTTGTGAGATCGAGCCCTGTGCGGGACTCTGTGCTGGGTGTGGAGCCTGCTTAAGATTGTCTCTCTGTCTGCCTGGCTCTCTCTCTCTCTCTCTCTCAAGAAAAAAAACCCTAATAAATGAAAAGAGGAAATTATGAATAATGTTATGCCACTACTTTGAAAACTTAGATGAAATGAATACATTCCCAGAGAAAGGTGACATACCAAGCTGACAGAAGAAGAAATAGAAAGTCAAAACAGTCCCATGACCATGAAAGAAATTGAAAACCATCATTTAAGTGTTCCCACAAACGAAACTCCAAAAACAGATGTCTATTCTTAAGTTCTATCACCACTTAGTAGAAAAATAATGCCAGTCTTACACCAACTTACCTAGAGAAAAAGAGTAGACACTGCCCAAGTCAAGTTAAGAGGTCATTGTAGGAGCAAACTCCAGTGTGAACATTAGGAAAAAGGAAACATATAGAACTATTGTACTTACGAACACAAAAATCTCAAACAAAATATTAGCACGAATATGAAAAATGATAAGACTTCATGATAAAGTTAGGTTTTGTCCAGTAAGTCAAGGTTGGTAAAAATATTTCAAAATCAATGCATTTCAATACAGTAACAGAAGAAAGGAGGAAATCTTATAATCATTTTAATAGAAGCAGAAAAGTTTATGTTAGCATCGGTATTGGTGCATAATAAAACGTAGCAAACTAGGAATAAAAGGAAACTTTCCTAAGCTGACAGAGCATAACTACAACAAACCTACAGCAAACATTATTTTTAATGGTGAAACATTGAAAGATTTCCTTTTGAGATCTGGAACGAGATTAAGATGTCCATTCTCATTATTTCTGCATGACATTGAACTTGAGGGTTAGCTAGTTCAGTGGGGCGAGAGGAAGTAAAAGGTATTAGGATTGAAAAGGAAGAAATAAAACTCATTATTTATGTGTGATATGATTGAGTATGTAGAAAATCCAAAATAATCGACTGGGAGAATTAACAAGTGATTTTGGCAAGAATGTTGTTTATAAGTCCAGTATAAAACATGATAAAAAAATAAGAAGAAATCATAAAAACAAGTCAATATACCAGCAAGAGTAAGGAAATTTAAAACAAATTTAAAGGATACCATTTATAATATCAAGTGTAAGCCATTTACACAGAAAACTATACACTATTTGGAGAAATTAATGAAAATGTGAATAAGTGGGGGTATACCCAAGTTCCTGTGTTAGAAGCCTGAATATCACAAATGTCGCCTCTCTCGGAACTAATCTATAGATTCAATGCCTTTCTAACTAAATTCACAGGCGGTGGAACTTGGTAAACTTATTTTAAAACATGTGGAAAAGCAAAGAACCGAGGATAGGGAAGCATTCTTGACGGAAAAGCACAGCGTGGCGGTTACCGCACTGGACGACAAAGTAGGTCATAAAGGCCGAAATAACTGGGACTGGATGGTGTTGGGGCAAGGACACAGAGGAGGATCAGCTGGGCGGAAGGAGTCCAGAGACAGACCTACATGCACACGGGGGGCCTGGTTTATGACAAAGGAGGAAAGCAGTGCCTTTCAGAGAAATGGTTTGTGGGAAAACCATGGGAACAAATGAAACTTGACCTCTCCCGTGCACCACACACAAAAGTCAACGCCAGGCGGATCGTGTATCTAGTGTAAGATGTAGAATAATGAAGTGTCGGGAAGCTAACAGGAAGGTAGGGACCTCGGGGGTAGGAAGACGCTTTCTAGATCAGGCACGAAGACACTAGTTATAAAGGAAAAGGTTGGTAGGTCGGGCTGTTAAAACCGACCTTTCTGTTCCTTAGAGGACGCCATTTGGGGAGTGAAATGCGAGCTGTAGATAGGAAGAAGGCATCTGTGGTGCACGAATCAGAAAAGCGTTCATTTCCTGGTAAGAGAACTATCCAGCAAGGAGGAAAAGGCACGTCGAGACAATCAGCAGCCGGCCAGACGTGAAAGGCGCGCGACAAGGACGCACGCCTGAACGGTCCACGGATGTTTGAAAAGTCGCCCGACCTCCGAGGGGTCGTGAGAGTGCCAACCGAAATCCGGAGGCACCGCTCTGCGCCCACAGGATGCCTCAAATTCAAGGCTGACCGCGTGCGTTGCTGCAAATTCGCAAAACCACTTTGGAAAGCTTGGGTTTCTACCAGAGCTGATGATACGTCCCCCCAATGACCTGGTTGCTTCTCTCCCAGGAACACGGGCAACAGAGATGCCCACATAAGTCCCCGGAGACACGCGCAGAGAGGTGCGCGTGTGCACGGCGGCCACAGCCCCTCTCTGAAGCAGCCCGAGTGTCCGTCAATGGGACACCAGGCGTGTGCCAGCCGGATGTTGCACCATGATGAAAATCAACGCACTACCTCCACGCGCAGCAGCCTGGACTGAGGTCACAAGCACGCTATCCGGCACAAGCAGCCGGCCCCCAGTGAGTATATGCTGCGTGATTCCATTCACAACAGTTAAAGGAGCGGGCAACCCCCAGCTCGTGTCGAGCGAGGCACGTACAGGCGCTAGAGCCGCGAGGGAACTCGAGGGGTGTTCACCACGAAGCGCAGTTGTCGGGAGCCGCTGGCGGGGACCAGGTGGTGCCGGGGGCTGTCGGGGCTCTTGACGCGGGGGTGGCGACGTGCACCTGCTTTCTGATAATGCGCGCGACCCCTGAACAACACGGGTTGGAACTGCGAAGGTCCACTCAGCCGCAGATTTTCTTCCATAAATACAGAGCAGCGCGTAAACGTATTTTCTCTTCCTCGTGCGTTTCTCGGGAACATTTTTTCCTCTAGCCTACTTTATTATACAGTACACGGCACGAACGACATGCAAAATAGGTGTTAATCAACTTTCTTGTTATCGGTAGGGCTCTGGCCAATAGCAGACTATTAGCAGTTGCGTTTTGGGGGAATCAAAAGTTGTATGTGGATTGTTTAGGGGCGCCCCGGGGGGCTCAGTCGGTTAAGCGCCAGACTTCGACTCAGGTCATGATCTCACGGTTCGCGGGTTCCAGCCCCACGTTGGGCTCTGTGCTAACAGCTCAGAGCCTGGAGCCTGCTTGGGATTCTGTGTCTCCCTCTCTCTCTGCCCCTCCCCCACTCATTCTCTCTCTCTCTCTCTCTCTCTCTCTCTCTCTCAAAAATGAATATAATTAAGAAATCTAAAAGTCGTATGTGGATTTTTGACTCAGTGGGGGTCAGTGCCTCTAACACCCATGATGGGCGAGCATCAGATGTACATTCAAATGTCAGGCTCGGGCCCTTGTCTCCGTCACGCTTCGCGATGACAACGATTCTGAAGACATGAAAACGTTTCAAGCATCTCAGCTCTTCAATCCCCTCCCCCGGACTCCTTTGTGAAAACAGTTACTGGAGAAAACATTTCGACTGAAATGAAAAAAAAAAAAAAAAAAAAAAAAGAAACTTACAAAACGAGGAAGAAACTGAATCCAGGAAAAGGAGGCGTAGCCCTGACGTGTGCAGCGAGAAGAAACGTCCACAAGGGCACATGCCAAAGATTGTGTGATTGAGGGCTGAGCAGTTCCATGGGCACGTGTCGTGTGCACGCTCACATAGGCCGCGTGCACGCACGTCTGTACCCTGGAGATGCTCACACGTGCCGTGTGCACACACACGTCTGTGTGCACACTCACGTGGGCTGTGTGCATGGATGTCTGTGCCACGTGCGCGCTCGTGAGTGCCGTGTGCACATTCACATGGGCCGCGTGTGCACACGTGTCTGTACTGTGCGCACGCACGCCTGCTGTGTGTGCACACGTCTGTACTGTGCACGCTCACGTGGGTCATGTGCACACATGCATGACTGTGCACGTGCACGCTCACCTGGCTGTATGAGCACGCACACACACGTATCTCCATGCGCGCACAGATTCACGCGTGCTGTGTGTACACGCGAGCTGTCACATCCCGATTACGTTGACCCGGCCAGAGTCGGGAGGGCCAGGGTTTGGGGTCTGGGAGGACTGACGGAAGAGGGCTGGGGGTGCATTTCTACAGCTGGCCAGCCCTGGTCTCTCCTCTGGAGCCGAGAGGGCAGCGGGCGGCTGCCTGGGACAGGGAGGTGCCCGTGTGGTGAGCACTGCGTGAGGACATCAGAGCCAGTGTCACTGGGCTGAAGTCAAAGTGTTGACAGGGCTGGTTACTCCTGGAGGCGCCAGGGGAGAACCCTTTCCTCCAGCTTCCAGAGGTTTCCTGTGTTCCCCAGCCCCTTCCTCACATCCCCTCCCCAGCCTCTGCTTCCGTCCTACGTCTTTCACTCTGACCCTGCGGCCTCCTCTGATAAGGACCCTGTGACCCCGGAGGCCTGTCTGGTCATCCAGGATAACTTTCCGCGTCAGGAACCTTCACTTGACCGTGGCTGCGGGGTCCCTCTGGCCGCATGAGGTGACGTCCCAGTTCCCGGGTTCTGATGCGGACGTTCAGAGGGAATAGGGCCCGCATGGGGGTGCCCAGGCAGGGTCCAGGTGGTTGGAGCGCCTTGCACAGGGCGGGGCTGGAGGAAGCAGGGGGAGTGGAGGGAGAGAGCTCAGAGCCGGCCCCCCAGAAGACCTGAAGAATGTGGGCCAAGAGCAGGGCAGCCGGGGGACAGGCGTGTCTACACGGACAGGGGGCTGGAGCAGTGTCGGCAGGCAGGCCCCCCCGCCCCGGCCTCCCCGGGCGCTGCTCAAGCCGGGGGAACACTGCCGGGTGCCCAGCCGCCTCCTGGCATCCGATTCATACCACAGCCTCCTTGTCTGGTCACCTGTGGTCTGGACCCACTAATCCCCTTGGGGGTGGGGAGGGGCCCCGGAAGGAGAAAGACGCTGTGACCCTCGGGCCGCGCCCCTCCTGGAGACCCTGGCCCGACCCCAAGTCAGGTGGCGGATGTTTGTCTTGCTGCGGCTGAGGCCACAGCTGTGCGCTCCAGCCCGGCCCCGGGCCCCTGGTGGCCGGCCACGCGCTCGCGTGTGACCCCGAGTCCTCCTCTCTGGGCCTCCGTTCCCGCCGCTGTCCAATGGGGCGTGTGGACTCAGGGACCTGTGAGGCTCCTTCCCGTCCTGTCCTGCCTGGATTCCGGGTGTTTATGAAGGGCCCCCACGGCCACGACGGGGTGCTCCTGCCCGAGGACGCTGCCGTTGCCGGCACCCCGTGCACAGGTCCCAGGACGGATAGCGGAGGGGCGGGCCGCGAGCCCAGCCACCCGGGGTGGCGTCAGGACCCTGAGGGTTGCGCAATAGCTCCAGCGGCAGCTGGCGGGCTCTGGAAAAGTTGTTTTTCACCGGCTGCAGCTGGAGGAGTGTGAGGGAAGCCAGCTCCTCGCAGCTGGGGGCCGGGGGCAGGCTGGGCGGCTGGAGGGGGATAGAGGGCCCCAAGGCCGCAGGGCCCACCCTCGCTGCACAGCCCCCAGCACCAGGGGAGAAAGTGGCCTCCTTGGATGCAGCAGCACAGGGGTCGGGGCCCCAGCAGGGTCCGCCAGACGGGGGCAAGGGCAAGACCACAGCGCAGGCCCGGCTGACGCCTGAGCCCAGAGAGCCCCACATCCCGCCTCCCGCTTCACCGGCGGACCACCTGAGGCCGGGGGTGGCTCTTGCCAGACAGCAGGCTGGTGGCAGGGAGTGACGAGGTGTGAAGTGACATTTGGGGGCACTTTTGAGGCCAGACCCCGAGGCAGGAGCCTCCCACGTGGCATTTAATCCAGTGTTTACTATGGCACAGCAGGTGCCGACCGGCCGAGCCCGGCTCCTCTCTGGGCACCACCGCCTTGCTGCTCCCCGCATCTGCCCCCCGCCTCCCCTCCAAAGTCAAGGGTTTCCTGCGGCGGTGGTGGGGAAAGGGGCGATGTTGACGGTTGGGGCGCCACTGATGTCCTCGGAGGCCACGCTCAGGGGGCCCGATCCATCCCAGGGGCGAAGTCCCCCCAAATGCCCAAGGTCCCCGACAGCAGGGGCTGCAGCCCCGCCCACGACCGCCACCACCTGTGAGGTCTCCTGCAGCCGCAAGGCACGGTTCTGGGCTCACCGTCGGCCCAGCTGCCTGCGGCCCTCTGCCCCTCGGCCGGAGGGTTTTCTCCAGCTCTGCGGAAAACAGCTCAGCCCCACACGGTGCACCGCGCCCCCCCCCCCCCCCCCCCCCCCGCACAGCGCAGGGACCCAATTCCCCTCAGGGCAGACCCAGGGCCCCGGTGCGGCCCGGGTGTGGGGAGCGGCGCTCAGTTCACAAGGTAACCGGAGCCCCGGGATTGCAAAACCGGGGTGCTGAACCAGACACGGCGCCCTCGTCAAAGCTGCTCGCGGCAGTTTCTGGTCCTTCTGCCGAGTGCCCTGTGGTCTGATCCCCGCCAGCTCCTGGTGTGCCTGGGTGTCCTGTGCATCCCTCTAGGTACCAAACAGAATCCCGGCCGCTGCCACGGCCATCTGAGGCCACCCTCTAGACCTGCCCCGTGGCAGGAGGGTGGGGCCGGGTCACTGAAACACGGGCCTGTCCAGCCCCAGGCTCCCAGAGCTGGAAAGGGCTCGAGGCCCCGCGGTTGTCCAGCCGCCCTCAGGGAAAGTGGCCGGTGCTCACGCGGCTGCCCAGAGGCAGACCCTGCCCCCTGCGAGGCTGGGACCGGCGGGGTCTCCATCGCCCCGGGCTTTGCGGCCCAGAACCCAGGCCCGGCCCCCTCCCGCTCAGACCTGCTGGGCGCCCCTCCCCCTCCCCCTGGTGCCCCCTGCTTGCTACCCTGGGTGAGCTCCTGCCTCTCGGTCTCTTCCTGCCTCGCCCCGCCATCGCTGGCGTCAGGACCGGAGGCAGGAACAGCTGTGGCTGGGGCCGGGGGTCGGGGGAAGGGCTGCCCTCGGCGCCCCTGCCGGCCAAGGACCATGTGCTTGTAAACTTTAATTTTCATACAGTAGAGAAACACACAGTACAAGCAACATGGGGAATCCATTGTACAGCAAAGGCCACCGATGCACCTCAGAACACACGCGCGCCCCTCCCCCCCACCTGCCACCTGCCGCTTCAGGGCCGACTGCCCCACGCAGAACGGCACAGGGGAGGAGGAACCAGCTCGGTCCTTGGAACCCCAACCCCCGTCAAGGGGCTTCCTCTGCCCGCCGTCCCAAGGCCACCTCCAGGAGGACAAGCGGCCTTCCAGAGGGTGTCAGGTGCTCTCTGCTCCCGGCCAGTCTCTCTCCTGCCACAGGGCTTGGCTGGGAAGCCAGGGCGCCTCCGCTCGGCACCTGCTGTGGGCCGGTGCTTGACTCCCCGAGTCAGACGCGGCTGCCCCCCAGGGCCTCCAGGCTGGCGGGGTAACAGCCCTGGTCATTCAGTGCGGTGGGCACTGTGGTGTTCAGTTGGGGGGGGATGGGAGGCATCCCTTGCGGAGGATGGGCTCGGGGACCGACCTGAGCAGGTGAGTTGGAGGGGAGGGAGGGGTAGGAGTAGGTTGGACGTTTGGACACAGGTATGGACAGGTGTCGAGGCAGGGGTGTAGGACAGAAGGTGGGGGCTGCAGGGGACTCCAGAGGAGTGTTCTAGATATCCCGGGCACTTGGAGGGTGGCCCTCAGGAGCATCTGTACCCGGGGGACATCCGGCTGCCCCCGTGGCACTGTGATGAGGGAGTCGACCCCCCGAAGGCTGAGAGGCAGGTCCCTGGCCAAGCCCTGCCCGCGGCACTGCCCCTGGACAGCCAGGAGGAGGGCTCTGGCTCTGCTGAGGACCGTCCGTGGTCCTTCGTCCCGACCCCGTGGGAGGCAGCGGCTCCGGACGGGACCTCTCGGCTGGCACCTGTCCTGGGCCGCAGGCTCTGGCACTCGGCGACGTGGGGAGAGCTCCCCCTCACAGGACCACCTCGGGCGCGATGCTGAACAGGAGGTCATCATTCCCCCGACGCACCTCCAGAAGCAGAGGGGACTCCGTCAGGACGGCCTCCTGCAGCTCGCTCGAGTCCGCCAGCGGGCGCCCGTTGACCTTGACGATGATGTCGCCATCTTGGATGCCCCCCCTGCCGACAGAGAGACACCCGGTCACCGCACATCCCTGCGAGGCCAGGACCCTGCTCGGGGGACGATCTGGTTGCACAGCAGCGGTTGAAGAAAAACCACTTCCGCAGGTGAGAACAGCACCCTGACTGCGGGGTTCCTACCCCAGTTGAAAACCAATGTCCTACGAGGGCCAGGGCTGTGTCGGCCTGCTTCTTCTACACGTTAGGAGGGCTGGGTCCAAGTGTGGCCTGCCGCCTTCCTAGCTGGGCTGCCTCAGGCCAGGCACTCGGGCCCTTTGAGCCTCAGCTTCTACACCTACAGCCCTATGTGGGGACACGCTTTGCAAATTGCGAGGTCCAGGCCGCGGTGAGGGTTGACTAAGGAGGTGCATATGGAACGCTGATTCACGCCACGGCCTCGGCCATCGGCAGCCACCGTGGCTCCTGGTCCCACCGCTCTGGCCCTGAGGGCGGCCGCCTGCTGAAACCCTGAATAAGGGGCCTGAGCTGGGTGCTGACTCTTTGCCTTCACGGATCTGCGTTCTAACAACTTGTCCTGCAGGCCGGCTGCAGACCGAGCGCGCGTGCCGGGGGCCCGTGTCCTCCCGCACAAGCAACACGGCACATGCAGGAGGAAGGGGGTCCTGGTGGGGTGAAGGGGCCCCGCAGGGCTGGAGGCCCGCCTGCCTGGTTCCTCTCCACTCTACTGCCTGCCCTTGAGTCCCACGGCCCTTGAGCTCGATCTCCAGCTGTGCGAATTACCGTTTAGACCACTGACGAATGCAGCCCACCCTCCAACAGTGGAGACCTGGGGCAAAGGAGGGAAGGGGCTCGTCAGAGCCCCTCTGGGCCTGGATCGGCCCACAAGCGTGCCGGGCCCGTGCCGCACCGGCTGCCTCAGCTCATGGTGTTGGGAACAGTCAGTCTTTCCCAGCACTCGGTGGTCTCAAAGGAAACGGGGCTTTATCTCATCTGAGCTTGACCAAGTCTCCTCAGGGGACAAAGAGTGGGCTGAATCGTGTCCATCTTGCAGACAAGGAAGGAGGCCCAGGCTGGTGGGAGTCAAGCCGGCATGGGGTTTGAGCTCTGGGGGGTCTCTACTGCTCTGTCTCCCCAGACCCAAAGGAAAGGACATTCTGGGGGCACCTAAGGGGCTCAGTCGGTTGAGGGTCCGACTTCAGCTTAGGTCATGATCGCACGGGTCGTGGGTTCAAGCCCCGCGTCGGGTTCTGTGCTGACAGCTCAGAGCCTGGAGCCTGCTTCGGATTCTGTCTCCCTCTCTGCCCCTCCCCTGCTTCCACTCTGTATCTCTCTCTCTCTCTCTCTCTCTCAAAAACAAATCAATGTAAAATGACAATAAAAATAAAAATAAAAGGAAAGGATATTCTGAACCAAGGACGGTGACTGCCAATGCCCCAAGGAGAACTTCATCTTTCCAGCCTCCCCTGGCTTAGACGACAAGCCGGAATCCCACCTGCCACATCCATGCCATATCACGTGTCAGAGGGCTCAAGGCCGTACAAGGTCACCGAGGCGAGCCCACCCTCGGCCTCATGCCCACCCAACCCCACCCACCAGGATGTCTGCTGGCCCCGTCCAGCCTTCCTGCCTCTTGTAGGGCAGCCTACCTCTGAGAAGGTGAGTTTGGAACGACCTCCTGCACGTAGATCCCACTGCTGACCGATGGGAAGTCTGGGTCGCTGGCTTTCAGTTCTTCCAGCAAACTGAAAAGGCAGTTCCGTGGTTAAGGCACGTCTGCCCCCATCCTCACGTGGGGGCGGCTACAGCCCCCAAACCCCTGGAGCCCCCCAGAAGCTGGGAGAGGCTAAGAAGGACTCTCCCCGCAGAGCTTTCGGTGGGAGCACAACCCTGCTGATGCCCTGATTTGGGACTACTGGCCTCCAGAAGTGTGAGAGAAGGAAGTTTGTGGTGATTTGCTACGGTAACCACAGAGGCTTCCTGGAGGAGGCAGCACCTGAAGGGAGCCTGAGGGAGCTGAGGAAACCTATGGGACAAAGGGGGAAACGGCATTGCAGGCAGAGGGACTGGCCTGAGCCCAGGCCTGGGAACGCGAGTGCGTCTGGCCCACGGGAACACCTGCAGGCAGCCAGGCATGGCTGGACAGGGTCTGGGAGGAGGAGAGAGGGGCAGTGGGAATGTATCAACCTTAGACACTCACCTCGGGGTGATGGTCCGCATCCGTATGCCGATGAAACGCTTCTTCCAGTCTGGGGACAAATCATGACAAGACTCCGTTAGAGCCTCTGTGAAAACCTCTGCCTTCTCTGAGGGGCCATGTGGGGACTAAATTTCACCCCAGGAGCCAAAAAAGCAGTGGGAGTCATTTGTGTAGTCACAGGCCTAGAGCTGCTTCTCTCCTCTAGGCTGCTCTTGAAGGGCTGGGAGATGTCCTGCCTCGTCTGGTGGCTTCATGCCCACCCCCACCCTTAGGACCCACACACCCATATCAGTTCCCACATCTGCTCTGTCGTGAGACCTACACCCAAACCCTGGTGGGCATTGGGGCTCTCCTCTCCAGCCTTATCTCCCAGATTTCCCAGCCTTGCCTGCTCAGATCTGAACTTGTCACCTTCTCCTGCCTTCCCCATAAATGGTAATATTAGCTGATAATGCCCAGTGAACACTAGCCACATGCCAGGCCCTCTGTTTAGAGCATTATACACACAACTTCCCCCTGGCTGCTCCAGCCTGTGACTTAGAAGGTGTCCTAGACCCAGAAATAACATTTACCTGTCTTGAACCATAAAACATGTCTCAGTACATTTTAAAATGTCCTATCATAAAAACATGCTCTCTGACCACAGCAGAATTAAAGAAGTCTCCAAGAACTTAGAAACGAAATAACATACTTCTGAACAACCCGTTTTCAAAGAAGAAATCAAACAGGAAACTAGAAAGGATTCTAAAGTTTAGAATAAAACTTTGCCAAATAAAAATGGCAAAACGACATATCAAAACTTGTGAGATGCAGGTAAAGCAGTACGTGGAGGACAATGAATAGCACCAAAGTGCCCATATCAAAAAAGAAAAGGGTTTCACATCAATGACCTCAGCTTTCACCTTAAGAGCTAGAAAAAGAAGATCAGATGAAACCCAATGTAAGCAGAAGAAAGGAAATACCAAAGATTGGAAATCTGTGAAGTAGAAAACAGAAATATAATAGAGAAGATAAAACTTTAAGCTTTCAGCCACACTGATCAACCAAAAAATGAAAAAAAAGGACAAAGGAAAAGAGAAGATAATTATCCTCACCAGGACTGCAAGAGGTGACATCACCACGGATCCTACAGGCATTAAAAGGGTCATAAGACATAACGATGAATAACTTGATGCCAATACATTTGATGACCCAGACAAAATGCACACGTTTCTTTAAGTTTCCAAACTGCCAAATCTCACTCATGAAGCAGCAGACAACCACGTAACCTCACCTCTATTGTTAAAAACTGAATTTGTAGTTAAAAATCTTCCCACAAAGAAAACTTCAGGCCCAGGTGGTCCCACGGGAAAATTCTACTAAATGTTTAGGAAGGAAATAGCACTGACTCTGCACAAACTCTTGTAGAACACTGAAAATGAGCAAATACTTCTGGGATGTCGTGATTTATAATGAGAAATACGTATTTTGATGTTCGTTTGTGGTTCCCAGCACACACCCCCTAACACTTTTGTAATCCCTGTGATAAAGGCTCCGGGGACATCTTTTGCTGTCAGATCCTGAAATGGTGACAGTGACAAATGTGAGATGGGTTTCTTCTGTTACCTACACCACAAGCCCCTTGCAACCACTCCTGAGTATATGTTAGTGAGTGATTTTGAGAAGCCCCTAAGGAAGGGGCTGGTTGCTAGGGAAACCCACCCATGTGGCCAAGGGTCAAACTTTCAGCCCCGACTCCCAACCTGCCTCTGGGGAGAGGTGAGGGGCTGGAGGATGACATAATCACCATGGCGGGGATGTACCCAATCATGCCAACACCATGAAGCCTCCGTTCAAGCCCGAGAGGGTGGGTGGGAGAGCTTCCCAGTTGGTGATTCCTCGGAAGTACTCTGTGCGTCTCCCCAGACCTGCCCTGTGTGTCTCTTCCATTGTTTCCTGAGCTCTGTGAGCCACTCTAGCAAATGATCCAACCCGAGGAGGGGCCATGAGAACCCCCAGTCTATAGCCGGTGGGTCAGAAGCACAGGTGATAGCCTGCACTTCTGCTTGGCATCTGACTTGGGGGGCGGTCTTGTATGACCTTGACTGTGGGGTCTGACACTATCTCCAGGCAGACAGTGTCAGGCTCAGGGGAGAACAATAGGACAGCTAGCTGGCTTTGGGAAGCCCCTCGCATTTGGTCCCCAGGGTGTCAGAAGTGACGCAGTGTCGTGGCAGAGAACTGAGGACAGATAAGAGGCACGGGAGGGGAGTTTTTCCTAAACAACTTCCCAACTATCATCCCGATACTAAAACCAGAAAACTAGACCCACACCCCTCTGGAAGACGGCTGCAAAAACCCTGTAGACATTTTCAGCGAACCAAATCCAACAATATGGAAAAAAGGATAATACCTCATGAGTAAGGGGGCTTTATCCCAGGAATACAGGGATGGTTCAACGCTCAAAACTCAGCCAACACAATTTGCCACATTAACAGACTCAAAACGAAGACTGCCGTCTCCAAAGGTCTAGAAAAAGTGTCTGACAAAATCTTCTAGCATCTGTGCCTTCGAAAACCCACGAATGGAAGGGAACTTTTTCCACCTGGGGCGGGACACCTGCGAGAGACCTTGAATGAGCATTCTGCTTACTGGTAGAAGACTAGAGACGTCTCTCCAAGGTCAGGAACAACGCAAGGACATCCTCTCTCACCACTTTTATTCAGTGTCTTATGCAGGCTCTGGCCAGACAAGAACAAAAGAAAAGGCATCCGGACTGAAAGAGAGAGGCAAAAACTGCCTCTATCCACAGACTGCAGAATAATCTGTGTAGAAAATCAGATGAGGACACCTGGGTGGCTCAGTCGGTTAAGCATCTGACTTCCGCTCAGCCCATCAGCCCATGATCTCACAGTTTGTAAGTTCTGGGGGAGGAATTGACAAGCTGATTCTAAAATCCATACGGAGGGGCGCCTGGGTGGCTCAGATGGTTAAGCATCTGATTCTTGGTTTTGGCTCAGGTCAGGGTCTCACGGTTTTGTGAGTTCGAATCCCGTACCCGGTTCTGTGCTGACAGCGTGGAGCCTGCTTGGGATTCTCTCTCTCTTCTCTCTCTGCCCCTCCCCTGCTCATGCTGCTCTCTGTCTCTCTCAAAATAAATAAACTTAAAAAAATAAATAAAATCCACATGAAAATGCAAAGGATCCAGAAAAACCAGACCGACTTTGGAGGCGGGACAGATTGGGAGGGCTGACGTTGCCTGACCTGAGGACACTGCAGAGCTGCGGAAATCAGGACGGACAGACAGACAAGTGGGGCAAGACAGGCTCATTTTTTTTTTTTTTTTGACAAAGGAGCAGTTTAGGGGAGAAAAATACACAGTGCCGGAACAACAGACTATCCAAAACAAAAACAAACAAAAAAGAATGTTGATTCATACTTTGCGCTATTAAAAAATTAATTCAAAATACACCATCGTCCTGAGTCTAAGACCTCAAAAAGTAAACTGCTAGGGGCACCTGGAGGGCTCTGTCAGTTAGGCATCTGACTTCAGCTCAGGTCAGGATCTCACGGTTCCTGGGTTCGAGCCCCGCATCAGGCTCTGTGCTGACAGCTCAGAGCCTGGAGCCCGCTTCTGATTCTGTGTCTCCCTCCCTGCCCCTCCCCCACTCACACTCTGTCTCTCTCTGTCTATTGAAAATGAATGAACGTTAAAAAATTTTAAATAAAAAAACAAAAGAAAGTAAACTGCTAGAGAAAAAGGTAGGAGAAAATATTCCTGGCCTTTGGTTAGCAAATATTTCCTACATACAACACCACATGCACGATCCATTTAAAAAACTTTGTTAAATGAGACGTCATAAAAATTCACAAAACTTCTCTTGGAAGACACCATTTAGGGAATGAAAAGTGAGGCCACGGGAGGAAACATTTGCATCTCGTCTGACGAAGGCTCCTATCCACAATGCTCTCAAAACCTGCTAAGGACACAGACAACCCAATCTTTTTAAGTGGGCAAAATATCTAAACAGATTTTTCTGCACAGAAGATGGATGGACGGGACCAGGTGGCTCCGGGTGAGGGGAGGTCAGAGCGGTGGGGGGGGGGGGGCGGGGGGGGGGGGGGGCGGGGGGGCTGGGCCCACGGGTCTGCATTCCGGGCGGCTTGGGTGTTCACCCCCAGCAGGTGCAGCCCGGGAGGGCTTTGGAGCAGAGACGGCCGTGGTCTGCCCTAAGTTTTGAAAGCGCCCCTCAGCCGGGAAGGTGTGTGGGGGTGAGGACAGCGGTACATCCCAGGCCGGGGTGCCGGAGAGGGAGGAAAGGGCCAGGCTGGAGATGTAAATCTGGGAGTCACCCCCTAGATGGCATTTCAACCCTTAAGGCTGAGCGGGGTCCTCAGAGGAAAGAAGGGCCCCCGCACAGAGGCCTGGGCCCCGCATCCCGCTCCCGACATGAGCGCCGGCCCCTGGTCAGCATTGCTCAGAACCCCAAGGTCATGCTTCAAAACAGGAAGGAGCCCGAGCCTCCTGTGCTTGTGCGTGAGCGGCCCCCTGGCTGTCACAGAGGTGCAGCCCTGTCACCCGCGAGGCAGCCACCATTGTGTTTCAGTCCTTGGTCACAACCCCGCTCAGCACCCAGCCGGGAGCCAGCGGGCCCAGCCCCACGCGGCTTTCTCCAGAAACACGGGCGGTGGGGTGGGGGGCGGTGCGGGGTGCCCTGACTGGGTCCCTTTGTCTCCTCCTTCGCCGGGACGTCACCTAAATGCGAGGGTCCCGCGTGGCGCTGGGGACACGGAGGTGGGCTGGAGGTCCTGGCTCTGTGTCTTGCTAAATACGTCATGCAGCCACTTTGGACCCAGGTGAGGCGACAGTCAGTGCAGGAAACGAAACACGGCGCGGGGGGGGGGGGGAGGGAGGACTTCGGTCCCGAGTGCTCCCCGTGGGGAGACAGGCAGCTCCCCACACCGCCGGCGTGCTCGTGTGGCCAGACGACGCACTGAGAGCGGTCGGCTGCAGGGCATGTGAACGTCACCTCGGCATGAAAACCAGCCAAGCCACGGAGAAGCGCGGGCTGGGGCTTCGCGGGCACCAGGGCTGATCCCTGAGGTGCCCCCTGAACCCGCCTCCCGGCAAACGCCCCTCCGCCCCAGCTCCAAGTTCAAGCCTCGCCGGGGACCCCACCTCTCCTCCCCTGCAGCTGTCGCACCCCAGCCAGGCCGCCAGGAAGGCAGCGGGGCCCCTCGTGGTTCCCCGCGGTGGACCCCCCACCCGGCACCCGCGGCTGCTTGCCAGCCCGCGCCCCTCTCTGCACCCCTCTCCATGGCCCTCTGCCGGCCTCCCTACTCTGACGTCACGGCGTAGACTGGCGCTCCTGTGCCCCTCCCCCCCTCCCCCTCCCCCCTCCCCAGCTAGAACAGAAGCTCGTGGCCAGAACGCGTGTATTTGGCTCACAGCCCCCCCCAGGGGCCGCGGCTCCGCGAACATTCGCCGTCGTGGCCTCTGTTCCGAGACCCACCCTGCAGCCCAGAAAGCGGACTGACGGTCCCAGCCACGGAGCTGGGAGAGCGCCCAGCTCAGGTTCCAGGGACACTAAAGCCTGCGGCACCTTGAAGAAGCGACAATGGGTTCCAGGGCGCAGGCCCCGCCCGCCAACCCCCTGCTCCTGCCTCCTGCTGCCTCCCCGTCTATTGCACGCGGTGCCCCGAGTCAGCCTGTGACCTTGCGGCCGGGGAACGTGCACGGCAGTGCCCACCCCCAGCGCCTCCCTGCACCTCTCCCCGGTTGCACGGGACACAGAGACCCCTGGGGCCGGAGGTGAGCGACGTTTCCACTCCCCAGGCTGGACTGAGCACTGAGGATCCACCTTCCACAGTTCCCAGGGGGGCGGACACTCCAGCCAAGCAGCCCTGGGGGTGCACACAAGTCCCAAGGCTGGCTGAACCCCCAAACCCTCGCGAGCCCCGAAGCTGAGACAGGACCAAGAAGTGCTCCTTGACATCTCCCGAATTTAACTTAAGGATGGTCTGTTTTAAAGAACTTTGGATTATACTCTGGTTTCTCTTCAGATCGTATAAATCTTTCGCCTTTCAAAGAACTTTAGATTAACTGGGTTTACATATTTTTGAAACTTTTATTAAGAAAAAGAAAAGCAAGAGTGAACACGTCAAGCTCAAAGGTTTTAAATTATAGATTCAGTCACCCCGCTAAGAATTACTGGGCCCTTTGATTAGTCCACATGTCCTAGGGGAGGTGACAGCTCTGGGGGCAGGGGATGACTGTTTCCCAGGGTGTCCGGGGGACGGTCACAACAAAGGAATGAACCCCGGTGGCCCCCGGCGGGCTCTGGCCCGAGAGCAGAGAGGAACACAGCAAGAAGCGAGGAGACACCACCATCCAGTTTCCCGGAACAGTCACCTGACAACTCAACCTGCACCACAAGCAGACCCACCGATTTCCAGGAGGCGGCCAAGGCCAAAGGCACCGCTGGGGCAGACGGCAGTTACGCCAGGGACACTCAGCTACTAGGGAAAGGACCAAGGCTGTGATAGCTACGAAGGCGAAGCCCTGGGCTAAGTCCTGAGCTCCCCAGCAGCCAAGGAGTAAAGGGCTCCAAAGGGTTAGATGGCCCCCTGTCTAAGAGAAGAGGCCGTCAGCCTCTCTAGGGAAGGCTGGCTCTGCCCTGGCTCCAGGCCGTCTTCACACAAGGGCCCCCGATGAACCAAACGGTGTTCTCGCTCGAGAGTAGCTCTTCAGGTGACCAGCCCTCACGGCACTGGTCGCGGCTGCACTGGGTTCCGAGCGCTCGGCTGCTGGGACCGTTGGGGACGGGGCAAGCACGAAGAGGCCCCCTGCTCTCAGCGAACTGCTGGTGAGGGGGCTGGGAGGAGACAGGGGAGCAGTCTGAAGGTGGGAGTGGCGGGGGGGAGGCCTGGGCGGCGAGCAGGTGGGCGCGGGAGACAAAACGGCGGGAGGGAGGTGCTCACTTGGGCTAAAATGAAAGGCAGGAGGGTCGAGGCCGCCAGGAAAGCTCCTGAGATCAGGAGACACGACCCTACTTTGGAGAACAGCCGTGGCCACCAACTGTAAGAAGGCGCTTGGCAGGCCCTCACTGGGGAGTCACCTATGCCTGGCCAAGGCCCGCACCGGGTGGATGCCCCTGGCTGTCCAGAAGCGGGCAGGGGAGGCTGGGCATCCCTGTGTGGATGGGGATGGAGAGAAGGGGCTGAGAGAACATGACTTCCAAGGATCAGGGGCTTGGGCACCACCGCTTTGGAGTCGAGGCTACCCTCCTGGGCAGTCGACCCGACCAGCAGACTGAGAGGGGCAGTGTGCGGGGATGGGTGGGTGGGAGGAAGGAAAGGAGGGAGGAAG
>NC_064811.1:3205977-3225152 GCF_023721935.1 Panthera uncia
GGAAGGGGAGGGAGGGAGGAAGGGAGAGAGGGAGAAAGGAAGGAAGGAAGGAGGGAAGGAAAGAAGGAAAGAAGGGAGGGAGGAAGGAAGAAAGGAAGGAAGGAAGGAAGAGAGGAAGGGAGGGAGGGAGGACAGACGGACGAGTCTGCAGCCGCCCAGAGAAGTGGAGCCTGGGGAGCCCAGGTGGCTGGAGGCCGGTGGCGGGTGGTGGGTGGGAGACGCAGCCAGAAGGGGACAGTCTCGCGTGGTGGGGGTTGCACGTGGACAAGAAGCACGGGGCGGGGGGGACAGAGAAGGAGGCCGTGGCTGAGCGGGCGGGGGCCCCAGGGCGCCGGGGGACGGCTCGGAAGGCCGGCGTCCCTGCCCCGGCACCCCCGGGTGGCACCGTACCTTTGGCGTGCCTGTCCTGGAACTCCGTGAGGAAGCGTGTGATGCGGTCCGAGGGGATGGCGAAGGAGATGCCGGCCGCAACCTTGAGCGTGTTGATGCCGATGACCTCTCCGTCCTGTGCGGGGCCGTCCGAGGGGGCGGTCACCCGGGGAGCCCGAGCCCCGTGGCCGCCGCCCGGCTCCCGTGGCCGACCGGCCGTCACCGCCCCCCGAGGGGCTCCCGGAAGCTGTCCGGGAAAGGCGCTCCGGGGTTCGCCTCCGGGCCAGGGACCCCCCACCTCTCCCTCCAAGCCGGACCCCTCCTCTCCCTCGCCAGAGAGTGTCGGTACGGGAGCTCGCGGTCCGCCCCGCGAGGAGGACACCCCCAGCAGCATCCCGGGAGCCCAGACGGGGGGTGATGAGGCGTACGCGCCCCTCTCTGCCTTCCTTCTAGAAGCGCGGCTGGGGGCGTGAGGTCGGGGCGGCTCCCGGCATCACCCGCCCCCTCTGCACCCTGGGAGCTGGCCTCCCCCGCCGCCCCCACCCTGCACCCCTCGAGGCTGCAGCCGGGGCCCCGGACACACCTCGCTCTTGACACCCTCCCGGGAAGGCACTCCTCTCCATACCCAGCACACACCCCTGCGCCGGCTTTTCTGGCCTCCAGCCTGAAGCCCACCCACACGACTTTCTCGAACACCAGTGCTGCGGCCTTCATCCCGCTGAGCGTCTGACCCCTCCCGCTCGTGCCGTGCTGCTCCCCGAACTATCTTTCCCCTGCACGTCCCTCTCAACCCCAGACCCTCGGTCTCCACAGTGCAAGTTAGATGCTCCCTCCTCCAGGAAGCCCTCCCTGCCTGCATCCCTGCAGAGCCCCCTCACTGCTCCTCACGTCACACTTGCCCACAGGAGCTCCCCAGGACGGGAGGGCATCCAACAATTCTCAGGGCCCAGAGCCGGACTGATTTCTGAACTGAACTTTGGGTTGATTCTGGAAATCTCCCCTGGGATGGGAATGAGCCTGACTCTGGGGCCCAGGGCAGACCTGAGGCACGGGTGACCCAACAGGGCTGGGACGGAAGGAGGACGCCCCCACACCCTCGCACGTAAACGCAAGGATGGGGGGCCCAGAGCCGTGACCGGCCATGACCTGTGTCTCCCCTGCCCCAGGCCCTTGATGGGCATGTGGTCCCCGCCTGGCTGCTGTTCTGGGTCACCCGTACTCAGCATCCCTGGGGGCTTGGGGGGCTGGGCAACAGGCACTTGGGGTCATGCCCTCCCCCGGGGCCCCCAGCCCAGCCAGCGGGTGCGAAGACTCAAGGCACATCTTCGAGGTTCCATCCCCGCCTCGGGGCCGTGCTGCCACGTGAGTGGAGGACTTGGGGACACTCACCAGGTTCACCAGGGGTCCCCCGGAGTTCCCGTACTGCAAGGGAGGAAACGAGACGTTAGCTGAGCCCTGAGCCCCTCGCGGGTTCCTGAAGCTCTGTCTCCCGAGCCCTCACTGTTAACCGGCACAGAAGACGGGTACTCGGATTTTACCCCCAGCAGCATCGAAAGGCCTCACTCCTGCCCCCATTTCACAGGTAAGAAGGCTGAGGCCCCGGAGGCCACGTGGACGCCGTCTGGCCTGGGCCGGAGCCCTCTGCACACGCCGCACGCCTCCAGATTCGCCTCACGGGGTACAGTTCTTCCCCACCCGCCTCGAGGGGTCTCTACAAAGACTAACATTTCCAGAAGAGCCCGAACCACGGCAAACCAGAGAGGTGGGTGTGGGGCGCCTGGGCAGAGCGCGCCGTGAGCCCCCCGCCCCCCCGATTCGGTAGCAACACTGAGGACGAGAAAAGCGAGGCTGACAGGGTGAGTGGCTCGGGCGCGGCTACGCCTCTGCGTCCCCCAAGGGCTGGCCCGGGTCAGGAATGAAGCCGCCGACTCCCAGGGCGGGCCTGGCGCCCGCGTGCAGAAGTCACAGGGAGTCCAGGCCCCGCTCAGCGTATAGAAGGACCTTTCTAGCACGCGGGCCGGGCGACGCGTGGACTCACGTTGATGATGGCGTCCGTCTGGATATAGTCCATGTCGGAGTCCCGGAGGCCCAGCTCCTTGCCGTCCCGCTGGGCCGTGCTGACGATGCCCGTGGTCACCGTGTTCTGCAGGGCAAACGGACTGCCGATGGCCACCACAAACTCGCCGGGCCGCAGGTCTGCCGAGTGGCCCAGCAGCAGGGCCGGGAGCTTCTTCTGCGGGGGGGACACGGGGAGGGAGGCTCAGCTGTCTGCCCTGGGTGAGACTGGAGCCAGATCAAGGCCGGGACGGTCCCAGGAGGGCCGGAGCGGCTGGAGAGACCCATCGGGGGTGAAGGCCGAGGCAAGCTGCCAACTCAGACGGAGGCCGGGCTGGCCTCCAGCCGACCCGTAGCAGGAGAGACCCGGGCTGGAGTCCTTGGAACAGCGCCTCAGCCGCACCAGTGACCACGGGGGTCCCCAGGTGGGCTGCAGGGGTCACACACAGGGAGGAGGCCCACGGGGTCCGGCTGGGCACAGCCTCTGAGGTCATCGAGCTCAGTGGTTCGTTCGGTGGCCACAGGTCCCTCTGAAAGTCTGACAGGGGCTACGAATGCCGTCAAAAATGCATCACACACAGACTGGTGCCTAGGACTGCAGGGGCTCTGGAGCCCTAGTTTTGGAACCCTTGATCCAGCTCAACCAGATCTCCCGATGTAGACACACAGGGAAACTGAGGCCCAGAGCGGCGAGGTGACTCAGCCAAGCTCTGCCATCACCCCCTGCCCACGGAGACGCCTGCCCACTCCAGTTTCACGTGGAGCCAGCCCGTCTGTCTGTCTGAGTCCACGGCTGGGCCGGCAGCTCTGAGGGCCAGCCGTGTTGGGGTCGCCTCCGTGTTCCGGCAGCTGCAGGAGACACGCTCAGAGGGGGTGCTCCTGAGCGGGCTTAAGGTGCCCAAGTGTGCACAGTGGCAAACGTGGAATCCACGGCGGCCGAGGCCCCGTCGCCAGCACCTCCGTGAATCTGGGGGTCCGGTGTCGCACCCCTTACGTCCGAGGCCACCACCGGGGAGGGGCACTGCTTCTGGGGGCTCCCGGGGGACGGCAGTCATTTGCAGACACAAAGCTTTACGAGAAGGTGCCGGCGACCGTCCTGTCCCGATCGCGGGGGGCCTCCCTCTAGCTCTGGACAAGGACCCCACACCTCGGGCCCTCTGAGCACCTGGATGTGTGTGGTCACTCCCCTTTCCTCCCTGGCAGTGGCCTCCTCTTTCTGCTCTAGCCACCATGCCACTTAAGGTCTTCTGTCCTAGGGCAGCTCCCAGTACAAACGGGGGGACCTGTGAACGGGGGTGAGGCGAGCCGGCAGGGCTCCACTCGGCCCTTCCTCACCTGCCCGCGTGGCCGCGGGGCCGCATTCCCCCCAAGGCTGGGGGGGCCACCACGCGCGGGACCCAGGGGCTGAGGCAGCTCCCGCTGGGAGGTCGTGCAGGCCTTACTAAAGTCCACCCGCCCCTGGGGCCACGGACGGCTGCTGCGTGTGCCCCTCGGGATTGTGCCACGGTGCCTGGAACAGGAGAGACCCGGCGACCGCCAGACCCGCGGTCCCGTCTGGCTCTGCGTCACCCTGTGGGGGTCCTCGGCAGGGGCTGCACCCTGTGGCCCTCGGGCCAAATGCAGCGTGCTGCCTGTTTCTGTTTTGCAAATAAAGTTTTATGGGGACACGGCCATGGGCTCGTGTGGCCTGTGGTGGCTGCGTCGTTGAGAGGCGTCCCCAGAGGGCCCGGACCCCACAAAGCCTCGAAGTGCTTACTATCTGGAGCTTCACCGAAGACGTCTGCCAGCTTCTGTCTTTGAGCACACCCCGTGCCCCGCCCCAGCCTCAGTTTCCCCATCTTTAGAACGGAGGTGGTGGCCCCGGGCTCAGTAACTGCCGTGGGGAAGGGTCCCCGTTGGGATAAGCCTCTCCTCCTCCCTGGATCGGGCAAGAAGGAGCCTCCTCACAGAAGATTCATTATCACCAAAACCACACACTTTCATTCAGAAAGAGCAGAAGCCGGATTCCAAGTCAGCCAAGCCAGACTCACCAGCACAGACAGCCGCCTGGTCACCGGCCTCACGGCAGGGGCAGGCTGCCCTCACCGAGAGTCACGACCACAACACCGGACGTGCCCTGCCCCGGCTTAGCCTGACCTTGGGCAGTGACTTAACCTCTCTGACCTCAGTGTCCCCTCGGAAGCAGCAGGACACCGACGCCCCTTCTGTCAAGGGCGGTGGGGCGCAGGCACAGTGCCAGCCCCTGGCGGTGACGCGGGACGGCTGTGGCCCCGCTGTGGGCCCCGCCTGGCCAGCTGGGGGGACGGGATGTGGAGGGACCGGGGCGTGTGTCCCGGAGCTCCAGGCCAGCGTCCCGTCAGCCCCACGGGGGAAGCTGCATGTCCTGGAGTGAGCCGGGAGGGATGCAGGCAGCGTCCCTGGGCCTTGGAGGACGCCCCTCCGCGAATGACTTGGGGGCACATCGCTGGCTGGCGGGCGGCAGCCCGGCTCTGCTCGCACACAGCAGCTCAGGAAGCAGGGGCGGGGGGTCTGGAGACCCCGGTTCTAGGCTGGCCCGCCCCGTGGCTGGGCCTCGGTTCCTCCGAGCGTCCCACAGGGAGGTCGGGCCGAGGTGTCTCCGAGCGCTGGGGCCTGGGAAGGCGCCCCCGCCCCGCCCGCCGCCCACTCACCTTGGGGTGGATCTGGATGGTGGCGATGTCCGACTTCTTGTCGATGTCTTTGATGGTGGCCTCGTACGTGTCTCCGTTCTGCAGCTGCACCTTGAGCTGCTGCCGGCCCGAGACGGCATTGGAGGTGGACACCACGTGGGCGTTGGTGACGATCAGGCCGGCCTCCGACATGATGAAGCCCGAGCCGCTGGACAGGGGCACATTGCGGCCAAACAGGGGGTGTCTGCGGGGAGCGAGCGCGGGCGGGGGGGGGGGGGGGGTCAGGGCGGGCGGGGGCCTGCTGGAGGGGAGCGGAGCCCCGTGTGGGGTAAGAGAACGCGGTTCGGGGCCCCCCACCCCCACCCCGCCCTCAGGCCCAGCCCTGCCACCTTCGGCTGCGGCCTTGGCCGGCTCACTTAACGCCAGGCCCTCTTCACGGCCTCAAGGGGGGGCGGTGACCTCTGACTTGCAGTCTGCCGGGAAGGGACGTGAGGCCCACGCCTGGCAGGCCTGTTAGGACAGGCGGGCACAGAGCTGGAGCCAGACAGGCCGGCACTCTAATCTCAGGGCTCTAATCAGGCACTCTAATCTCCCGCTCATTACCTGCCTGGCCGTGGGCAGGCCTCAGTCTCCCCAGCTAGGAAATGGGGCATCTACCCTGCTGGGTGTGACGCCTGTTGTCCAAAGCGCCTGGGGGGCAGGAAGCCACTCAACAAACAGGGCTGGGGGACAGCGCAGCAGGTGCCGGGGTCCCCGGGGGGGTACTTCTCCGCAGAGGGGCAGATGGGACCGTGCAGGGAAGGGGCAGTGCTGGGGCGGTCGCGTTCCCACCCCGCCCGGTCCCTCCCCTGCCCCGCACCTGCCCCGAAGCCCCAGACGGCGTGACAGGCAGTGCTGGTGGCAGGCTCTGCTCCATGATGACACCAGGTGTCATCCTTCCGGGGACTCAGGGGGCAGAGGGGACAGCGGACGGTGCAGGGCGGGGTGTGTGCTCAGACACAAGCAGACAGAGGCCGGGGCCCGGCCTCTGTCTCCGTGAACAGGAGCAAACGGTCAGAGGTCAGAGTTCCCCGATGTGTGACCACGCCCAGCCGCCCGCAGGGCCAAGAGGGAACCATGGCCGCGGCTCAGGACCCTCTCTGGGGCGGGTCGCCTCTGGGACCCCCGAGGGGCCTGGACGGGGCAGGAGAGAAGGAACTCGAGGGTGGGGGCTGTCTCAGGGAAGTGAGGGTTGCACAAGACCCACCTCGGCGGGCAGGACCGGTGACCAGAGCCAAGGCCACCGGGGACCCCGAGCCAGACTCCCCGAGTGATTTAATGCTCACGACCACCCTACACGGTAGGAGGCCTTCGGTTTGCGGGTGGGGAAACTGAGGCCCAGGACTTGAACTACTTCTCTGGGTCAGGCAGGCAAAGGGCAGACCAGGGGTTTGAAGCAGGCAGCCTGGGCACTCGGCCCCAGGGGGACCACGGGATCTGACCACTCACACGGGCCGTTGCCCCCGCCCCCCAGCTCCGTGTGGCCCTGGGCGAGGGCTGCACCTGGCCACACCCCTGCACCCACGGCTAGGGTCTGGCGCTTGTCTGCTGGAGGGGCCCGAGGCGGGCCTGAGGCAGCCCCGGGGCCTCCCCGCCCAGGCCGGGGTCACAGCCAAGGCTCCCAAGCTTGATGAGTATCTCATCTGCGTCTGGGATCTTGCCCACTCGGTCTCGTCCACCCACCCACCCACCCACCCACCCACGTGGACATCGGCCTCGGAGGCTGATGTGGCAATGGCATTGCCACCTGGCCAGACTGGGCTACAGTCAGCAATTGGCTGGCTCGAAGCCTGGTGCCCGGAGCCTTCTGGAAATACACGGTCCTCGTCTGAGCCACTGGCAAGGCCAGGGACATACCACTTAGCGTGTCCAGTTATAATTTCCTCAATGATATGTCTCAGGGTCTGGAGGTTGCAGAAAGGGCAGTAAGGGGTCAGCTCTGGGGTCTGAGAGACCTGGGGTGAAACCCCGACTTGGCACTCAGCCGCTCTGTGAGCTCAGAGAAGTTTCCAGGCCTCTGCTCCACACCCAGAAAATGGGAACATCAAAGCTTAGCTTCTGGGGCTCAGCCCTGAGTGACAGCAGTCTGTCGGGGTACAGTCTCAGTCAGCACTGAGGGGCGGGCCCCCCGGGCCTGACTCTTGGGGTGACTCCTGTGAGTGCCCGGCTGTCTCCACTAAGAGGTAGGCATTCACCAGGGCTGTTTAGGCAGATGCAGGCAAAGCAGCCGAGGGGGCTCGGAGCACACGGCAGGTGTCCAGGGATACTGCTCTTCCGACAGTGAGCTCATGCCCTTGGTGGCTTGCCACGTGGAGCACCATCAGGGGTGAGCCTCCAGAGATGGGGGGCAGTGACGTCCAGGAGCGAGGTCTCCCCCCGGGCAAGCTCCACGCCCAGGGAGCAGGGAGCCCCGTGCTGGGGCCAGGAATCGGGGCGTGGGGGATTCTGCCCACCCCCAGGGACCGGGGGCCACCCGGTCCTCTGTGCCTCGGTGTTGGCATAATGGCACCGGCCGGCCTCCACCCCTCGGGACAGCGCTGCTGGGGAACGGGGCTCTGGCCCTGCATGCCTCATCTGGGCCGTCTGGAGGCCCCCTCCCACACAGGGGCCACGAGGTTAAGACAAGGAAGAGGAACCCTGAACGCGAGACGTCGACTGTCAGCGTCTTCTCTCTGGGGAGCACAGGACGCCCCGGGAGACCTCAGGACTGCCCTGAGCGATCAGCCGTCGGGGCCCCGGAGCTTCCCAGAAGGAGCTCTGACAGTCTCAGGGCCACCAGAGCCGACATCGCGGTGCGCCTGCTTACCACGCCCTGGCGCTGTGAGGTCGGTATCTGCCCCCGCCTTGGCGGGGAGACCAGAGTCAGGGGCCGCCCTCCCCAAGGGCGCCAGGTGTCGGGGAGGTCTGCCGGACCCCACGTGCGCTTGGCTTCGACCGCCCCCGTGCTAGAACGGGGGTGGGGGGGTGCCCGGGAGGGGTTCGCACACCTCAGGAAGAGCTCTATGTGGACCACGGCCGGCGCGATCTTCTCCACCACGTCCGCGATGAAGTTGAACTTGTACCTCGGGCTGGTCAGCTGGTGGAGACCTGCGCTGGCAGGAACAACCAGGCGCATTAATGAGGCCCAGACACCGCCAGCGGTGCCCCGAACCCCCCCCCCCCCCGGGGGGAAGCCCCCGCGAGGACCCCCCCCCCCCCAGGCTCAGAGCCCCTCAGGGATGCCCGACACTCAGCCCGGTGACACCCAGATATTTGGGAGGGGGCTCCCTCGTCCCAGGAATGGTTACTGTGGAGTCTCCTCACTGGACGCGATACCACCGGGCGGGCCGGGAGGCTCAGAGATGCCAGAACACTTATCCTGGGCTGCAAAGCAGTGACGGGACACTTGAGCCAGACCCGAGCCAGCCCCCTGGGCCCTCACCCTTTCTCTCATCCAGAGCAATGCCCTGGCGTGAGGCCACCGTCCCCTCCCCCGCCGGCTCTGGCCCGTCCTCCGGCCCGTGCTAGTGCCGTGATCGGGCAAGGTGACAGCAGAGGTCCCCGGCCATCCCTTCGGAGCTGCCCCGGTCTGGCCCTGGGGTGGCCCCCTCCCAGGCCCCGCGGGACGCCGGATGTCTGCGTCGCCACGGCCCCCCATCCAACTTGGCCGGACCCCAGTCCGACTTTCCAGGCGGTTCATGAACCCCCTGGAACCCTTGCCGGCTCAGATTTCTGCTGCTGTCAGCAGTGGGGGACGCCGCCTGCCGGGACCGCAGGCCTGAGGGATGTGGGTGGCACCGGGCCCACACCCCTTCGGTCTCCCTGCTCGGGCATGTGCTGAGCTCTCTCCGGTCGCAGCCAGAGACTGGCGGTACCTGGAACCGGGCCCGCCCAGCACTGCTTGTAAGCGGCTCCCCGAATGAGCCGAGTGCCGGGAGTCCCGCAGGCCGGGCTTGGCTGGGCAGCCCCACTTCGGGCTGTGTGGCTTCAGGCAAATCACTCACCCTCTCTGGGCCTTGACTCCTAGTCTGAAAATGAGGCTGAAGGTGCCCCCCAACCCCCGACCTGGGGGAACCGGGTACAGATGTGACTTGTGAGCCTAACCCTGCACCCCGGGACTGGTGTTGGCGAGCAAAGAGGGCTCGGCCCGTGAAGTCCAGTTCTGGGAGGTGAGGGGTCATCAGGGTTGAGTGAGAATCCGGAGTTTTCCGTTTTGCCCAGAGGGGCAGGAGGTGAGGCGAGTGCAGCCGTCATCGGTGTTGCATAAACATCTGGGGCAAATGCAGGGCTCTCCACACCCCGACTCGTCTCCCCACGTCCAGGAGGCGGCCAGGGCGGGGGGCACTGCCCCCATCTTAAAGGTGGGAAAACTGTGGCTCCCTGAGCTCAGTCCTCTTGCCTGGAGATGCGTCTCTAGTTAGAGAAGGCAGGTTCTGAGCGCAGGCCGAGGGCTCTCCTCCTTAGGGGTCCCGAGTGTTCCTTATGCCTGAACTGGAGAGAGCTTCCCTCGGGGTCCAAGGTCAGAGGTGGGGAGGAGCCACCCCTCCCCCCACCGGTTCTGTGATGTCTGCCTCTCAGCCAGGCAGTGGGCACTGGACAGGGGGGCCCAGGCCACCGTGGTCAGCCTGAATCAAAGGCTGCCTGTCCGGGGTGGTCAGAGCCTGCCCGCCACCGCGAGGCCCCTCACCCATCAAAATGCAGGCGGCCAGGGGCTACCCGGCCTGGGAGCCCTCTTCCTCCGGGTGGCAAAACCCTCGGAGGGGCGGGGTGTAAGGCTCAGAGCTCACATTAACGGGGGCCCCGGGGCAGGGCCCACTGTGGGCCAGGGTTCCTTCCACGCTCCCAGCACGCCGTCGCGGTCGGAGTCTGTATCTCCACGCGGGATCGCTAAGTCTCCCTGATGCTCTGCGACCGAGGCCGCCAGTCAGCTGGGGGGGCTGAGCCCAGCTCTGCCCTCTCCACCTCGAGGCAACCCCCCTGGGAGCCCACGTCATACTCTGGCCTCCGGGCACAGGGAAGGAAACCAGCCACAGAGTCTGCGGCCCTGTCCAGGTTCCAGTCTCTGACGAGACGTTCCTGGCCGGGCAGTTCCTGTGCCCTGGGGACCTCAGAGGACCCCGACCCCAGGCCCTTGTCTCTTCCACCGGGTGGGCGTTTGGCAGGGTCTGCCGGGTTTCCCCGGCCGAGGCTCGCGCCCACAGTGCTCTGCTGGGGCGGCCAGTCCCCGAGGGCCCAGTCAAGGGTCACCCTCTCCCTGCTGTGTAACCTGTTGGGCCATTTACCCCCAGTCTCTGCTTCATCACCCACCGTTCTGCGCCTCACCTGCACAGACCATTCCCCGCTTCCCCCCGCAGGACGCGCCAGCTTGTCCCGGGCACAACTCCAGTGCCGTCTCCTCCAGGCAGTCCCCCGGCAGGCTCCTTCCAGCCAGCATGAGTCTCTCCCTCCTGGGGTTCCCAGTGTAATGCCCCACCCACGGCCCTGCCTCTCATGCGGGGTATGTTCAAGCCACACTGGCCGAGCGCCTCTGTGTGCACCTGAGTTCAGGCGAGTCGGGCACAGCACAGTGTGACGGGGGATGGGGCACAGAAAAGCCCAGAGGTGCCCCAATCCGGGTCCCAGGGACTTCAGAGCCTGAGTCCTCCCTGACCCAGAGCCTGGGGCACCCCTCCGAGGCTCCTGGGTCAGCCAGCTGATGACTAGAGCCCCACCAGGCCCTGTCCCTTTAAGCAGAGCCCCGCGGTGGGCGGTGGGGAGGGGGTGGTGGGGCGGGGCAGGCCTGTTTCCTGGTCCTCCTCCCTACACACAGATGAATCACCCCATGAATCAGTGGGAAGGGAGGACTCGGTTCCCACAGCCTCTTTCCACATGAAAACCGTGGGCCCCACGGCTGGAAAGCAGACTCTGTTTATTTGGGCTTTTGACAACCCCCACCCCCACCCCCTCCTCCAGCCAAAGTTCTGAAGTCAACAGTCGGTCCCCAGCAGATTCAGCCATTAGCCTTTGTCGTTGTTGTTGTCGTGTTTTGTTTTCAAAAATAAACTGTGACCCACGGGCTCTGGAAGGTCCAGTTCGTGCGGAATTCGACACGGCAAAGCAACCGAGGCCAGGTGTCCAGTGGGGCCTCCCGGGAGAGGAAGGGACACGGCCAGGATGGGACGGACTGGGACAAGGGTTGGCAGGGAGAGAAGCTGGGCGTCAGGGCTCCACCCCAACACCCTGGCGTGGCCGAGCTCCCTGGAGGGCTCAGGGACGGCGGCAAACCCCGAGAGAGGACTTTACTACGTGCCAATTCTGGAGAGCCATACTGCCACGGAACAACAGAGGGGGAGACCAAGGCCCAGAGTGGGAAAGTGACTAGCCCAGACATCCCGCCGGGCCGCCCTATAGTGTTGTTACACAGGCTGTGGACTGCACCAGCCCAGGACCATTACTAACGAAGGTCACAGCATGAGTGGCTTCCCTTGGAGTTGGGCAGTGCGCAGCCTGCCCGACTACGCATTACCCCTCCAGTGCATAACAGGCACTGAGACCCAGTTCTGGCCCTCTCTGAGCTCATTGCCTTGATTCCATCAGAAGAGGCCCCCACCTGTCACGCCGTGGTTAGCTGTGAACTGGGATGGAAGGGCCGTGGGCAGATGACCGCAAAGCCTGGGCCTATGCGTCCGTAATGCTGAACACAGCTTGCAGACCAGATGACGACGTCTTAGCGGTGCCTTCGAGGCCCAGGCTCTACCTGCACCTGTCGCTCTCCCCTCTGGGCCCCCGGCTCCCTTCCCTCGTCCCTCCAGCCCAGGCCCACACCCCTCCTCTGGGTAGCCTGCCCCGACTTGGCAGGCTCAGTGACCACTCTCACCCCTCTGGGTCCCACAGCGCCTTGTAACACCTCCCTTCCCGAGGCATGTCCTTCTGTCCCCATGGCCTGGGCGCCCCAATCCACAGCAGGGAGCAGTGAGACAATGAGTGAATGAGCAAGGGGGGGGGGGTGCATGGATGTTCTACAGGGACCGGGGTGCTGTCCCAGGGCAACCCCCACGGCCCCCAGCCCCCACCTGCCGCTCTCACCCATCTGGGGGGGGCTCTGAAGCCCCAGGAGCCGCCTCCAGGGTCTAATTAGCCCCCAGAGCCAGGAACAGGGGCTTCCGATCCCACTGTGGCTCCCAGGGGCACGAGCGCCGCTGTCCGTGGCCTGGGGCCCCAGGCGCCTGTCCCTGGAATGCAGGCCTCCTCCCCCATGGGTCCCTCCCCACAGCCGCCATCCACGGGCTCCAGGCCCGTGGTCCGCTGAACTCTCGTGGCAGTTCTCCAAGGCAGGTGTCTCTGCCCATTTTAGAGGCCAGGAGAACCCCCCACCAGGGCCCAGAGCCAGGTCCCTTGACGCTGACCCCAGGTCCCTCCTCTGTCCCGGGCTGGTCCTCAGCCACTGCGCCTGGCTGTCCTGCCCAGGGGCGCCTGGCCTGGCCAGTCCTCGCCTTGGGGCCAGCCTGGCTCCTCTAATGTGCCAACATCATGGAGGAGAGGCCCTCCCGCCGGCCTGTCTGGACTTTTTCAAGGTGGGTATGCAGGCCAGTCGCCACGGAAGCCAAGGTGTGCTCGGCCCCCGGCCCTCCCCCGACGGGAAGCCCTCCCGGCCCTGACGGGTCCATCAGCGGCTCCTCTGGGCTCAGGCTTCCCAGCCGGGTCCTGGGAAGTCCCCTGGGCATGTGGCAGCCCTTCCACAGACATTGCCTTCCTGCACCTTCTCTTCCTCGACTACCTACCTCTCCTTCACCCTCACGGTTATGGCAGGAACACCCAGCCGTCGGCACTCAGTCTGCTGGCGCTCAGGGCTGTTAGCCTTCACGCTGTGCCAAGCGCTTTGGACTCCTCGCCTGACTGCTCAGTGGCCCGGCGGGAAGGACACCACTGCCATCCCCACTTCACAGATGAGGGATCCGGGGCGCGGAGAGCTTAGGAGACCTACAGGTGGTGTAGCTGGGACTCAGCCCTGAGAACCGAACAGGGTCGCGGTTCTGGCTCTGCCCGTCACGCGCTCCAGGGTGAAAGCATACAGTTGGGCAGGTTGGACACTGCACATCTCCAAGGGTTCACCTGCTCCCCCCTGCCTCTAGACCTGGTGTTCGGTGTGGGGCACACACACGTGCATCCTGGCCACACCTTTGCTCCCCAGCTGGGGTAGCTCGATGCCCCCGCTAAGCTTTTTCTTCTAACGGGCCATGAAAATAAGACCTCAAGAATGTGTGTTTAAGGCTTTGACAGCCTGAAGCACAAGCCTGGCGTCTCCCCCTTGACCTTGGGGAACCTCGGGGCCTTCCTCCCTCAAAGCAAGGCCCGGGAGGAGGCCTGAGACCCTCGGGCAGGACACAGCGCTCACTCCGCCAGGCGCCCGCCCACTTCCTTGTCTGGTTTGTGCAAACCCCAGGCCCCTGGGGAGGCCGCGCGAGTGTGGCTGGGCCCCGTCCCCCCCAGAGCTCCTGGCAGGCGGGTGAGCTGGCGGACGACTGAGGGGTGCCCATCGGGTGCCTGGAGCCAGCGGCTGGAGCCTGGAACACCGTGGGTCCAGCTCACCCAGCACAGGGCTCGTCTGGCTGAGCCGCGCAGCTCCGGTCATCCCGACGTGGCTGCGTGTCTCCCGTGGGTCCCCTCGGATACGAACCCGGAGGCAAGGACGGGGCTTCGGGTCTGGGCGGGGCCCACCGCTCCGCCGGCCTCACGGGTCGCGGAGGGCCACCGCAGGCTGGAGAGGGCCCGCGGCCTGTCCGGAAGCGAGGCCGTGCGCGCCCGACGAGGCAGACCCAGCGACACGGCCCCTGCACACGGACGCGGTTGTTCGTCAGCCGGTCTCTTGGAACCCTGCCCCCGCCCCGGGCACCGTCTACACCAGAGTGGCCCCAGCACCTGATCCGCACCTAACACCTTGCCTCTCCGGACCCGCTCCTCCAGCGGCCCTGACTCCAGGGGGCCCCGCCATACTGTCACTCCCCCACCAACCCAACCCCGACGCCCATCAGGGACCCTCAGGCCCTCAGCTGTCACCCTCGCTCCAGCCGCATCGGCCCTCCCCACCAGGGCACCGCCCCCCCAAGCCGGGCCCCTGCACCCTTCTGCACACGTGTCACTCATCAGCCTTGAGCTCCGCACCTCCTGACGACGGGCCACCCTCCCAGCTCCTGCGCTCTCCGTGCCCGCCTCTTCATGGCCGTTTACGTGCCACCTCCTCCAGGAAGTCCTTCCCAACCTACCCTTCCCCAATTCTGGAGGTGGCTTCCCCCTCACCTGGGTTCCACACATGGTCCTCTGTCCCTCGCAAGACAGGATCGGGGATTTCGTAGGCGATCTGCTAATGGTGGTGGGGCCCGGCAGGAAAGGGAAGCCAGGCTGCAGCACAAGTCAGTGCTGGGTCTTGAAGGCAGTGGGAGCCATGGCCGGGCTTTTAGCAGGGAGGTCCAAGTCTCGTCACTCCCCCCGGGGCCGCTGCGTGCAGGTGCGTGTGGCAAGTGGAGACGCCCGAGCGGGCAGACCCCAGGGGTTGCTGTGGGGTCCTGGCCGCGCCTCTAGGCTTATGCCGGGAGCACAGGGGGTGAGGGTGCTTCCCGGGCCCAGCCTGGTCGGCGAAGGCCAGCTGCACGGCACCCCGGGTCTCAGGCTCCTCTCTGCGGGGGCTCCTGGCTCAGGAGTTGCCAGATGCTGTGTCTCAGCCCTGCCGTCCAGGGTGCAGGGAGCGGGGTGGGGGGCGGGGGAGCGCCATCCTGCCTGGTCCCCAGTGCAGAATTCCACACACAGGAAGCTGCTAAGGGGATGAAAATCAAACACCAACCAAAGCTCCTAATAAATAAAACAAGGGAGAGACGCCGTCTGAACCTGCACCGGGTCACACACGGAACACGGATTCCTAAAGGTCACGTCGTACGCTGCCCTCGGGCTCCAGGTTTTGAATTAATTGTACGCACCAAGGCCTATTCGTCTGCAGGGGTGGGCAGAGAGGCTTTGAGGGGCAGGGACTCCGGCTAAGTGCAAAAGGGAGCCTCCTCCCTCCACGGACACAAGGAACACATTTACGTCTGTGTTTATCATCCCGGCGACAGACAGGTATCCATGCCAGGGAGTGGTTCTGTCCACCGTGGAGATGGGAAAATGCAAAGCTCCCGGAAAGGTGGTGAGGCCCCATCGCTGGGGGTATGCAAGGAGGGTCGGGATGGAAATAAGGCAGATGATCCGGGTCAGAGAGGTGATGTGAGGGTCTAGAGGGGCCCCGGGATGTGCTCGTGAGGCTAATGAGGGGGTTGCAAGGTGCGGTGATCAGGGAAGGCGGCTCAGGGGTGGGGGGTCGTCTAGGTCCGGACAGATGAGGACGTGGCCACATGAAAGTGAGAGAATGGGCACTTGGGCTGCAGGCACAGCATGTGCAAGGGCCCTGAGGTGGGGAGAAGGGCAGGCTGGAGCACGGAAGATGAGGTGGCCGTGCAGGGTGGGGTGGGGGGACCAGACGGCACAGGGCCTCGGGGGTCGGGTCAGTGTCGGGGAGCTGCCGAGGGGTTCCTGCCGGTGACGGGCAGAATGGATTTACCAAGGCCATCCTGGCTGCCGCGTGGAGGAGTGGCGGGAGGGAGGATGAGGGAGGTGAGCGGGGGAGGCCAGCGGTGCGGGGACAAGTAGGGCACTGGTGGCTTGGGGGACGTTTCCAGGCCGAAGACTCGCCTGTGGCTGGTAGGTAAGGAACGAGGGAGGGTGACAAACACTCCTGGCCTAGACTTCCCGGTGGAGGACCACGGCCGGCAGGGACGCAGGACTCCAGCCCCGGGAAGAGGCGGGCGCTGGAGACTGGCCCTGAGTCATCAGCGCCGAGCATCTGAGGGCGGGCCCAGCGAGGGGACAGCGGGCGGGAATTCTGTACAGAAATGCTCGGGCCGGGCAGTGCCTCACCTGCCGTCATGTGTAGACATCACCCGGCACCTTCTGGCTGGACCCTTGGGAGGGCGGGGGAAGGGAGGATGCTGCTCTATGGCGGCCGAGCCCAGTGGAGCTGACCTGACTCCAGGCCCCGGGGGCCCTGCGGTCCCCTGCCTGCAGAACGAAGCCTGGGACCCACGACGGTGCTGCCTTCCAAGCCAGCCAGAGCCGAGGCCTGAACAAGTGGCCTCAGACCCCCTTGACCTCTCCCTGCCTCGCTGAGCGCCTCTGCGGTGCCTGAAGGGCCAGACTGGCAAGGCCCGATGAGACGGCGCTGGCCCGAGACCCCGGCGCAGCAAGGATTCCGAAAGGACGGGATTCTGCACGCGTAGCCGGCAGAAACCTGGGTGTCTGAGGTCCCTGTACCTGGGGGGACGATGATGGCACAAGGGCCAGGAGTGAGGGCGGGGCCACACTGCGCGAACGGTGCTCACGGACCCCAGCCCCGCGCCCTCCCCACCCCTCTCTTTAAGGCCCCCGCCCCCCCCACCCCGAGGCTCACAGGGTCCCGTGCCCCGGGGACCTTGCCCTCTGCCTCTGCTGTGCTGCGTCCCTCCCGCCGCCCCCTCCTTTGCTGGGAGAGCTCCCGCTCACCGTCCACGGCTCGGCACAGAAGCTGACTCCCCGCGTGAAACAGAGACGGGGGTGGGGGCAGGAGTCCTGGCAGCGACAGTAACACGGGAACTAACACACGGTCTGCGGATTACCCATCAGGGGCACGTGCCCACGCACCTCGGCCGTCAGTCCCTGCCCCCGCTCTCCCCGGCGGCTGCTACCGTCGGCCTCACTGTCATCAGATGGGAAGGGGGGCGGTAAGCAAGCCGCCTGAGGCCACGCAGTGGCGCCCCAACCCGTGACCCCCGCGCTGGCAGCCGCCCCCTGTGCACCGAGTGACCTGTGCACCTGTCTGCCGTCAGGCTCTCGCCCTCTTCTCACCCTCCCACGTGTCTCCCCGACCCTCAGGTGTCTCCAGGGCAGGGCGTGGACAGGGTCGGCCCCATCCCAGCGTCCTTGCCACCAGCCGGGGGCCAGCTGGACACACAGGGAAGGTACTTTACAAATGTGGACTCGATCAGTCAAGAAACGAGGGTTTCCAAATGCTCAGACGGCCTCCAACCTCCCTGCCTTCCCTGCCCCCAGCCCTGGAGCCTTATTCTAAGAGCATCCCCCACATGCGGGAGTCAGGGTTGGGGGGGGGGGGGCCCGTGGAGACAACCACGCCGTAGTGGGCAGGCTCCAGCCCCACCCCGAGCCCCCTGTGTCTCAGAGGCATCGGCGTGGCCTGAGATGGGCCCGCCAGTCCCAAGCCCCAGGGCAGATGGGCCACCCGCGAGGGGGCAGTGTCTAAATACCCACCACCCGTCCCTGGGACTTTGCCCGGCACCGGGCTCTCCTCCCTCACTCTCCTGGGCACCATCCAAACACAAGCCTGACCATATCACCCTCACCTCCCTCCAAGCCCTTCACTGGCTCCCCCAAACAATCACACTTAGGCCTATCTAGTGTTTCCCGGACTGGATTCCTTGGAACCCCAGTGTGCCAGGAGGTCATATGTGCTCTGCTGACACCTTCTTGGAAAACGCTGGGTTTTATTATTTTTGTGTGTGTGGTGTGTGGGGAGGGGGCGTCTGACCGCAGGTGTCCCCGGAACTTCTGACAGACTCAGGCATCAACTGGGGAAGTCTGGCCTGCAAGATGGAGTCCAAGCCACTGACACGACACTTATGGCCACTCGTCACCCATCCCTGCCGACCTGCCAGCCCTGGGTGTCACACACGCACACACACACACACACGCTCACGCTCGCGCGCGCACTACTCCCTGTTCCCGGAGAGCCCTTCCCTACCGCCGTTGAACATCCGTCCCCGGCGTGAGATTCAGTTTGGATGCTTCTCATCCCTGAAGCGCTGCAGGTGATATACTCCCCACGGGGCTCCCAGGGCCACAAGCCTGTCCTCGAGGTTAGCGTCTCCCGCCCTGAGGCTATGAAACGAGGGCCCACACAGGGCTTGACTCATCCCCCTGACCTCGGGGCTCAGCGCCCAGCACACCGCGACCCCAAGTACCTATTGGACCAACGCCTTCCTAGGAGGCGCCCCAAACAGATAAAGGGACGGCAGGGTTTTCTAGCATTTTCTTCCACGCACAGGGTCCAGCTGTGTGGCAAGAAGCAGCCCCGGGCCAGCTCCGGGTGGGGGGAGGTCGTCCTGGGGTTTGGAGGGACAGAGGAATTTCCTGCCTCAGCAGCCTGTCCCAGGAGGCTCCGAGCCGCTCAGAGACCCCACAGGCTCCATCACCATTCCCAATAGCTCTCTGGAGACCGGCACTCTAAGACCAGCTCAAAAGAAAGAGAACGTTGGATGTCGCTCAAGAGAACATCCGGACTGGGTGAGATGTAAGACCAGGAAAGACTGCCTTCCACCCAACACCCCCGGGGCGGAGCAGAGCGGAATACGGGACCGCGGAAAGGATACGCAAGACAGGTACGTGTTGATGAGACCAGACCCCTTGGCGGTCAGGAGAGCACCGAGTTTCCCCTTTAAACCACTTCTGTGACCCTGGGCCTCAGTTTCCCCACCTGGAAGCCCAGGGGTCTGGCTAGATGATTTCCAAAGGGCCTGCCCACGATGCCCAGCCTGGGCCGACGTCCGGGCTCCTCCAAGCTCCGCGCCTCAGTTTCCCCGGGAAGGGCCACCCCCTTCCACCCCGCGCCCCCCTCGCTTACCCGACGGGCAGGCGCCCTTCTGCAGCTGGCGCACGGGCGTCCCGGAGAGCTGCAGCGCGCGCCGGCTGGCCGCCTGCAGCGCGCACACGCTGGCGTAGGTGTGCCCGTCGGTGCCGCACACGGCGTGCGCCCAGCGGCAGCGGCACACGCCGCGCGCGCACTCCAGGCTCTCCCCGCACGGCGAGTCGAGGGGGCGGCCGCACGGCTCGCCCTCGCTGGCGGCGCACACCAGGCAGCAGTTGCACTGGTCGGGCACGTAGCCGCCCGGACAGCGGGGACTCGGGCACCGGGACACGTCGCAGCGCGCGGGGCACGACGCGGCCGGGGGCTCCCGGGCCAGCGCCAGCGCGGCCAGCGCGGCCAGGAGCAGCGCGCGCGCCTGCATCGCGGCCGGGCCGGCGTCCGGCCGC
>NC_064811.1:3225552-3309863 GCF_023721935.1 Panthera uncia
CGGAGGGGACGGGGAAGGGCGCGCCGCCACATGCGCCGGCGGCTCCGGCGGGCGGGCAGCGGGACCGCTGGGGCACGCGGGGGCGGGGACCGGAGAGGCGCCCGCTCCTTCTGGGCCGACGCTGCGCGCCCGGGCCCCGCCGCACTTAAAGGCGCGCGCGGCCCGCCCTCGCTGGAAGGGACGGCCCGGCCCCTCGGCCAGCCCCGCCCCGGCCCCCGCCGGCCCCCGCCCGGCCTGGCCTTCCGGGGCCTAGACCCAGCCGGCCGGCCTGGCCTCGGAAACGCGGGCGACGGGTTTGCTGGGGGGCCTGAGGGGCGGGGCCGCGGGCGGGAGGAGCCACCAGGGCACAGGCCTCCTTCGGGCGCTCCCGGAGTCCCGGTGCCAGCCGCGTCCCTGTCTGTGCCCAGGATTCCTCTCCCCGTGGAAATCGACAAGCCCGGATCTCCCTGCCCCGCCTCCCCAGCGCGTTCCCCGCCCCCCCCTCCTTGCCCCAAGTCCAGCTTGGAGGTCCAGCAGATGTCACCCCGGCCTGGCTCCCCACCTCCACCGGGGACAAAACCTTCAGGAAGCACCGCCCTAGGCCCGGACTTCCCTCCTCAGAGCGTGGAGGGCACGACCTCTTACTGACATGCCTGACCCAGTTCTGCCTGTCTGGGGGTTCCGGCCCTCAGCGCTCTGTGACCCTGGCAGCCGTCCACAGCTCTGTGCCTCAGTTTCCCCCTCCACCAGAGGGGAAGGAAGAGCACTTTGCTAGCTCACAGGATTGCCGGGAGGAGCCCACGGAGGGCTTGGGGTACGGGACTCTCCTCTGGCGGGCGGCAAACCAGGAGCTGGTCACCACCTCGTGGAGCCGAGGCTCCCAGGCAGAAGCCGATCAGTCAGAGTGGCGGCACGTCGAGCAGGGAAAAAACGCCCGCGCGCCAGCCCTGGGACCGGAGATCCTCACCCTGTTTGTGTCGTGAGCCCCGCCGGGCACCTGCTGAAGGTTGGGGAGGCAGGCTGTCTCTCGGAAGGACGCTGTTGTAAACGCGTGAAACACACTGGGCAGCATTGCGACGGAAAGGAGCCACCCAAACGCAGAGATTAAAATAGAGCAACGAAATAAGTCTGTGATGGACACACGGGCCTCTTTGTGAACGTGTTAAATAACAGCGTCTGGCCAGGGGCGGGGTTACCAGCCGAGATCTGCAAGCAGCTCGGAGCAGAAGGGACGCTTGGGGTGCCCGCAGCAGCCACGGTGGTCATGGAAACACCTGTGGCTTCTCTCGGCGACGGTCACAGGCGGCTCCGTGGCTCGAGCCTACCTCGCCACGGAAGGAAACGCTGCCCTTCAGGGAGGGGCGTTGGTGACCACAGAGATGTCGGTTCTCACCCAAGTTTATGGCCACCCAGGGTGGGAACCGCGGGCCCAGAGGAAGGAGAAGGAGCGGGGGAGGGACGCGGGGCAGGCGCTGGGGGGCCCCCGGCTGTGAGCACCGTGGGGTCCCGGGAGGCGGTGGCCACGAGCATGGACGACAACAGGGCGGTGGGGTGTGAAGGGAGGCTGGGGCTTCCTCTTCTCAAAGGGGCAACAGGGACATGTGCTTTTGCCCCCCCAAAAACCGGAAATGTCTTTTTCTTTGAAGACGTGGAGAATTTCAGGCCCTTTCCTGGAATGACCCCGAACGCCAGGGGTTGGGGACTCCGGGACTGGGCTCCTGGTTTGCATCTCCTGCCGGACGGGCTCAGGCCTCAGCGGTAGAGGGAGTGGCCCGCCCAATGGGGGCATCGTGACCCAGAGCAGACCCTTCGTAGGGGTCCCATCATGCTGCAGACGCCCATCCCTCAGGGCAGTGCTTTCTGGTGCCCGGATTCTACAGGGCCCAGAAGAGCAGAGACCTCAGGAAGGGCCAAGAGCTCATTTCTTCTCACCTTTTTTGTCTACAGGTGGGGAAACTGAGGCTCCCCCAGGGCTGGCCGCTGCTACAGACAGAGCTATACGGCCCTCCATAGCTACTGCTGCTCCTGGACCCTGGGGGCTCTGCATATGTTGTTTGGCTCAATTTTCACGGTGCCTAGGAGGCTCCGGAAGGCGCAGGTCACAGCGTGTGGCAGGCTGGGACTCCAGTCTGGGTCTTTCTGCCAGTCCGAGCTCTTCCGTCCAGACCACACTGCCCCCGACGGTCACCTTTGACTTTTACAACCGCCTTGCAAAGGGGTGTTTACTCCTAGCACAGAGCGGGAAACCGAGGCCCAGAGTGAAAGGAGACGTACAAGCCTCCCTCCTCCACTTGGACGGTGGGCTGTGGTTCCTGGGGTCACCTTTGTGCGCCCCTGGCGTGGGCAGGCTGGGCTCACGCGGGCTGCAGCGAGCACGGGTTGGCCCCGGGCCCAGACCTCTGCTGGAATCTGTTTCCAGATGTCAGGAGCCACTGCCTGGGAGACAGTGGGAACAGCGCCCCCTGCTGCTCGTGCTCCTTCCCGCCTCCCGCCCAGGGAACCAGGACGCCCCCCACCAGGAGGCGGGGCGAGGGAGGCTACGGGGCCCCTTCCCGGGCACCTGAGTCTCTCCCGGAGCCCTGCCCTCCCGTGGGTGCGCGTTCCTCGAAGGTGGCGCTTTAAGGAAAGCAGACGCTCCACTGTCAGGACCTACAGGGAACGGGAGGCAGGCTGTCCACGGTCCAGCCTTCACGACTGGGCTGTGCGGGTGCCCCCGGGCACCCTGCCAGGCCCTCTCTGGTCCGCCGCTGTCATCCGCTCTCAGACACTGCCCGCAAATGCTGGACACTATTTTGTTGGCATAAATGTTTCATCCCTCCGTATACATTTACTCCCCCTCCCCGCTCCCATGTTTAAGGCTCTTCGTGATCAAGAACAAGAAGAAAAGAGAAAAGAGAAACAGAGCAAAGCAAATAAAAGGGGGGAGGGGAGGGAAGAAACATAATGGGAAGCCGGAAATGAGGGTAATATGCAAACTGTTACTACCACAAGAGGCTAGTTTTAGCGCACGCCCATAAATTTGTCTCCGAGCTTCCTTGTGGCCGGGGCAAAGAGGGAAACGTGATGTCCATGTGATGGAAACGAGCCCATTATCCCAAGCAGCCTATTTTTTCTCACCGTCGAGGAGAGAAGGGTCCCCCGGGGAGCCTCAGAAAGAAGATGCTGCACGCTCCGCGGTGGGGCCTGTGTGGCTCCTCGTGCAGTATCCCTCGGTGGGGACCCGGGCCAACACAGCTCAGGGATCCCGCGAGACGCTCCGTTGGTCAGCAGGCGTGACCTGCGTTCTCCTGGGGGTTTGCCACTCCTCCGGCAGTGGGGCCTGCGCTTGGCAGAAAGTTGTAGAAGCTAAGTCGGGAGCAGGGGCTGAGATCCTGAGGTTGGTGGGAACCACCTCGCCCGCCCACTCATGAGCACACGTGCCCCACGCCAGGCCTCCGCAGGTGCCACACGGCCACAGGCAAAGAGCTCCACAAACCCTTGTTCCGTGAACGGGCTGGGCTCAGCCCACGTAGTTTGGGGCACACAAGACAGCAGGGCAAGAAGGTTCTAGAAGAGGGGAGAGGGTCTGTGGGGACTGAGGGCCCTGGGAACCGTGTAGCAAGGGCCACAGATGCTGCCGTGGGACCGTCTAAGAAAACGTAGCTCAGGGACCGAGGCGTTGTCCCCAGGTCAGTGCTGGTGGGGGGGGGCCTGGGGTCACGGCAGCAGAAGCCGGCCGGAGGGTGGTCCTGGCCCTGCACTCTGCCCTATCTATGAGCTCGTGACAAGTGCCTTCTGGGGGACACCCTCACATTCTTGGGCAAAGGGGGATACTTTCCGTGGGGCTCCGGGTCCTGCACCTGTGGACGAGGGTTCTTGCTGTAAACAGTGACCTTGCCCCTGGGGTGCAGTTATGATACGACCACCATCTAGGTCATGCCTGACCCGGCTCCAGGCGGCAGCCCCTTGCGGAGAGGGACAGTGTCTCATCTCCCCAGGGCTGAAGCACGCTGGGCGTCACACAGTGTTACCACCCACGATTGGAATGGAATTGAGCGCATCCGGGCCGGACCTGGGCTGGGCCGGGGTCTGCCTCCCCTCCCACCCCCCGGGGCTCCCCCTGCCGTGCCTCTAGCTCTGCGGAGAGCCGGACGGGGTTGCCGGGCCCTGGTCCTCGGGCCGAGCTGTCCAAACGCCGGGCAGGCTCTACCCCGTCCCCTGACCCTCGTCCAGGCCTGGGCTTCACATGGGGTGAGGTCATAGCTTATGTCACTTGGGGACCTCAAAGACCATCCCAGGCCACACCTCGGCCTGCGATAAGACTCATCAGCCCACATCAGTGGGTGACTCAGAGGGTGGGGTGGCCAGGGGTCAGTGACCTGGGAGCATCTGTCTGCAGTCCCCTCCCCTTGGCATCCACCACACTTAGAGGAAGCGAGTCCCTCTGAGAGGGCGACCTTACCCTTCCCGGGGGGAAGGAAACCTGGGGGCCTGGCAGGGGGCCACTCCAGGACCCGGGGATTGGAGGGCCTTCCTGAGTGGGTGGCATTCGAGAGGGGCTCCGACCACCAGGGCAGGGGCTGCAGGAAGGGGGTGCAAGAAGGCAGGACACCTGGAGGGACAAGATGATTCCTCAGCTCCCGGTCCTTCAGGGTCAGTGACAGAAAGCCCCGCTCCAACTGGCCTCAACAAAAGGGAATTGACGCGGTGGGCTGGCATCAGGTATGGCCCGATCCAGGGACTCCCAATGTCCTCCGGCCCGTGTGGATTGTGTTTCCCTGGTGCTGGCTGCATGACGGCCACCAGCAGAACCAGGCACCGTGCTCCAGGGCGAGTCCCCAGCAGCCCTGCAGAAGTCTCAGCGCATCTCATTGGCCCTGGTGGCTCTCCTGTCCATCCCTGACCTAGTCACGGAGGCAACGGAGTCCGGAGCTGCGTCCCGTCCGTGTCTGATCACCTGCGGGCTCGGCGTTCTCCAGAGGACGATGGTCCCCGCTGGCAGGAAGGTATGTCCAGAGACCGAGCTGACAGAGGTGCTGGGTGACCGCACCAGGAGACGTGAGCATCCCCTTCCCAGGCTTCCTGGCAGGGCCTCTGCTCACACACCTCTGATGACGGGGAGCTCACCACCATCAAAGCAGTCCCTTCGGTTACTAGAATGTTCTTCCTTTGAGTTAAATTCTGCTCCTGTAACTCCCACCTTTGGACTCCGCTCGACCCCACAAGGCTGTAGAGAATACATCAGTCCCCTCATGGACAAAAGGAGGCCGTAAACACCTGAGGCCGGTCCCCAGTTGTTTCTTCTCTAGTCATTTGCTAGGTGACCTGGGGCCCCAGTTTCTTACCTACTGGGGGATGAGAAGAAGGAAGCTTCCTCCTGGGGCTCCCAAGAGCCAAAAGAGGAGATGGGTGGGGTGCTAGGATGCCCCCCAAGATTCCTGCCCCCTGGTATGCACACCCTGCGTAATTCCCTTCCCCTTGACCGTGGGTGGGCCTGACCTAATCAGGCAAGCCCTCAAAAGGAACTGGGCCCTTCCTGAAGTCTGAGGCTTAAAGCGTAGAGAGCTTGGAAGTTCGAGGGGCCCAGGAAGTGGGCCGCGGGGCAAGGACCCGGGGCGATCTCTAGGAGCTGAGCAGACCCCAGCTGACAGCCAGCAGGAAAACGGGAACCACAGTCCTGCAACCACGAGGAATGAATTCTGCCAACACCCTGAAGACGCTTTCCTCGCTGAGCCTCCGGTCGGGGGTGCTGCTGGCCGACCCCCTGCGAGACTTTGGGTCAGGACCAGCCACAGTGTGCCAGCCTCTTGACCCACGGAGACAGCGAGGCAATGAAGGTGTGTGGTTTTAAGCCGCTAGGTTTGTGAGGATTTGTGACGCGACACAGAAAACAAATTGGGGGGCGAGGGCTGGGTGAGCCTATGGCAGAGGGAGCGTGTCAGGGGAGGCACGGAGGGGTGGGAGGGCAGATGGCCGGACGAGGGTGGGAGCGGGTCCTGGAGGCGGGGAGGGACCCCACTGCGGCCAGGTAGAGTGGAGCCGCCCTCAAGCTCTGCCCTGCTCACCCGGCTCTGCCCTCCTCGGAGCTTTTCCTCAAATTCTGGGAACAATGCCACCCAGGGTGCCAATCACGCCCATTTCGTGGAGGCAGAAAACTGAGCTAAGAGAGTCTAAGTGGCTTTCCCAAGGCCCCTGAACCATTGGACGAAGGACTCAGGATTAGGGAATGGTTGGGTCCGACCCCAAAGTCCGTGCTCTTTTCTCAGCACTATACTTCTGTTCGTACCCGTTTTATAGGAGGAAAACCGAGGCCCGGGGAGGGCAAGTGGGTTGCTGAGACAACCAGGCTAATCGACATGAGGTCACAGGGACCGAGCCTCTCCCCGGCAGCGGCGCGAACCCTTTTACCACGTCCTCCGAAGCAGCTGCTGTTACTGACGTGCCCGTTTCACGCATTAAGAATGCGGGGCCCAGAGAGGCCCAGTGACGTCCCGAGGTCACACGGCAAGCGAGCCACAGAATCCGGATTCTAACCCAGGCAGCGGGACTGGTACCTCTCGTGCGCAAGTTGGCTGGGAACCGGCCGACGCCGAGGCCCAGGCGGGGAGGCTGAGCTAGGATGGGCAGGGTAGGGGCCCGGCTGATGGAAATGATGAAATCGGGGCCCCCGGCCAGCAGGGCTTGGGCTCTTTCTTTTAAGACAACAACCCTCAGCTTTGTCTGCAGCCCAGGCCCTTCTGGGAAATCACCCCACCCTGCCCCATCCCCCACGGGGGAGGTGTTGGACGTGACCCCTCTCCTGGGAGGGTACGGCCTGTCTGTTCCGTCAGGCTCGGCTGCTCTCGGGACCGCCAGCCCCACCCACCGGGCTGGTGGCCGCGGGCCTCCACCGCCTGCCTCCCGGGAGCCGTCCGGCCTTCAGGCCCCGAGGCCCTTCTCCGGCCTCGTGGGAGCCTCGGGCCAGGCGATGCCCCGGGACAGTCACTCTGGCCGTCCAGGGTGTCAGGCATGGGCAAACCTGCCAGGAGCCATGGGCAGGAGTCTGGAACCCCTTTCCCTGTGCCCCCGGGCCGAGCCGCTCTTCAGACCCCGTGAGCTGTGTCCTCCGGGGTCCCCGCGGGCCAGCTGTGCTGAAGGTGAGCCAGAGACAAAGCAGCTCAGAGCTGAGGGCGAGGAGGACGCTGATGGCCGTCTGGGGCCCCCCTCAAAGCTTTCACGTGGTGACAGGACACAGGTGCCCCCAGGAGCCCCCCTCCAACGGTCCCAGCGCCAAGTCATTTCTGGGCGACTACTGTGTTCCCTGTAGTTTGAGTCCCCACGTGTCCCGGTGGAGGGTCTCCTACCATTCCCACGTCACAGGGAAGAACACCGAGGCTCAGAGAGCTTAAGTGACTCGCCCCAGGTCACACAGCGGGCCCTGATTTGGGGGGCGGTGTGGGCTGGGGAATACCGAAGGTGCCCAGTTGGAGGCTGGGGTCACGCAGTCACAAAGTGACGTGCTCCGGGCCAGAGCTAGAGCACCCCCCCACACACACCCAGGGGTCGTCCCAAGGGGCTTGCACACCTTCCGGGAAGGGAGCGCCTCTCACACACCCCCCGGGGCAGCCTGCCTGCCTCGTTCCTCCAGCATCTCCTCTGTCGCCAGTGCCCCACGCCCCACGCTGTCCTGCCAGGCTGGGGTCCCCACAGCTCCTTGGGCCTCTCAGCCTGGACCCAGCGCCCACCCTGCAGCCGTTTTTGGCTTGGGCCACAAGTCACGCTGTCTTCCTAGAACTGCTCCCCACTTTCCCAGTCCACAGGAGCCAAGTTTCAGGTCCTAGCACCTTTCAAGGGTAGGCCCTGATTGGCCCAGCACATGGGCATGTCCCGCCCCCCTTCCACGGTGATTGGTTCAGGTGTGGGTCCCCTAACCCATGAGATTCAATTCCACTTAAGGAGCCAGTTGCCTGAGCTTCCGGCTGGAGGAGATTTTTGCCTCCAGCCCAGTCTTTTTCTTTCTTCAGATGTGAGAATCAGGACCCGTGACTCTGTAACCATCCGATGACCTTGAGGGGAGTGTCTGCCTTGGCACGAAGCCACATGAGAAGTGGAACTGAGAGGAGAGAAAAAGCAGAGCCTGGGTCCTGGATCCTGGATCATGCCACGCCTGAAGCTGTACTCTGTTCTCAGTGAATCAAGTCAATAATCAGCTGGGTTGGGTGTCCTGGGGTTACCCGCAACTTAGATTGTTGCACAGAGGCCGTGTGCAGCCGGACCCCGACAGTAAATATAGATTCACAAGGAGCGCTCAGCCCAGGGGCGGGGGTTATGCACCTACTGTTTACAGAGCGCCCATGATGTGCTGGGCACTGTCCCCTTTATGTGCACACCGGGCCCCCACTTTACGCGTGGGGGCCTGAGGCTAAGGCCTGTGAAATGGCGGCTAGGGCTTGGCCTCTGCTTTGTCTCACCCAGAGCCTGTGTGGTTCCCCCTCCCCAGGCGGCCCGACCCCAGCGGCGGCCCAGAGCCCGGCCTCACTGGACATCTGGAACCGGGAGCATCTGGCTGCAGGCGGGAGGTCCCGGGCATGGCTGGCGCCCGGAGATCGTGGGGGGCGCACGGTGTAACCACGAGCCAGCTCTGTGACGCAGCTGGCTCCCGACCCCGCATGCTCAGGCTCGGACGCGTCCTGCCTGCCATGTGACTGTCAGAGCCCCGTCTCTCCTCCTTCGCACGGGCACACCTGGCCTCCGCACTCTTGTGCACTGTGCCTCTCGGAGGCTGCCAGGGCACCAGCCGACCAGCCGGCAGAGACCGGGGCCCCGGGCACTGAGTGCCCCCCTCCTTGAGGGCAGCTGCGCCCCACGCCTCCCACCCTCCTGGACGACGGTCTCTGCCCTCCGCCTACCTGTCCCGCCTTTGGCTTTCATCCACCCTCCGACCCACCCTGCCCCTGCCCCAGGTCCTGGCTGGCACCTCCTCGTTCCCAGGACGCCTCACAGCGGGGACTTCCTCCTCCGTCCCTCCGGGGTTCCGACTGCACACCCCATCGCTGGCATCTCCAGTTTGGAAAACTGTACCGGCTTCAGTGACACGTGATTCACACGCCACACAAATACACGCGTCAGTGAGTTTTCATGTGTTCACAGACGTGTGCAGGCGTCCCCACACTTAATTTTAGGACGCCGCCGAACAAACCCTGCGCCCGTTAGCTGCCACTCCCCCCCCCCCCCCGCCCCCCAGCAACCAGCAATGTGCCTCCTCTGTCCCTGCAGACCCGCCCTCTCCGGACATGTCAGGCACATGGAGCCCTACAGAGTGTGGCACCTGTCGGCGCTCTGTTCCCTTTCACGGCTGCACAGGGGGTCGGTCCACCGCACGGCACGCGACGCTTGGTTCATCCAGTGACCGTCAAGGAGCATTTGGGAGCACACTCCCGGGAGCAGAATTGCCGGGGCTCGCGGACCGACCTCCGGAGGAGCCGCCAGCCCGTCTTCCCGGGTGACCGCAGTGCCCTGCGCCCCCGCCGGCAGCGCCCCGGGCTCCCGCCCTCTGCCTCCTTGCCAACCCTTGCTACTTTCCGTCTCCTAAAAACGCATTAGAAGTCACCCTAATATATGTGAAGGGCGTCTCTTTGTGGTTTCGATTTGCATTTCCCTGACGGCTCATGATGTTCGTGTGCTTTTCGGCCATTTGTATGTTTCCTTGGAGAAATGTCGGTTCAGATCCTTTGCCCGTCCTTAAATTGGGGGGCCTTTTGAAACTATTGAGTCGCAGGAGTTACCTGTAGGTTCTGGATAAAAGTCCCTTATCGAATATATGATTTGTGAGCAGTTCTCTCCCATTCTATGGGTTGTATTTTAACCGGTGTCCTTGAGGCACAAAAGTCTAATTTTGATAAAGCCCAATTTGTCCGTTTTTGTGTTTGTTCGCTTGCGTTTTTAGGTGTCATATCTGAGAAGGCCTAGCCTACCCCAACGTCACGAGGACACCTGTGTTTTTCTCTAAGGGCGATAAAACCTTGGTGCTTCTCTATGGGCCTGGGACCCCTTCGGGTCATTCTGTGTGTCGTATGAGGTACGGGTCCTGCTGCACCCACATGCATCCCCCCTGCACCCCCGGCATCCCCTGCACCCCCGCATCCCCTGCACCCCCTGCACCCCCACATCCCCTGCACCCCTGCACCCCCTGCACCCAAAGAAGACACAGATGGCCAGCAGACATACGAAAGATGCTCAGCACCACTCATCATCAGAAAATACAAATCGAAACCACGGTGAGATAGCACCTCCCACCTGTCAGAATGGCGAAAAGTCAGCAACTCAGGCAACAACAGGTGTAGACGAGGATGTGGAGAGAGGGGAACCCTCGTGCGCTGTTGGTGGGAATGCACACTGGGGCAGCCGCTCTGGAGAACAGTGTGGGGTCCTCCCAAAGGTCAAAACAGAACTACCCTACGACCCGCTTCAGGGATGGACCTAAAGGAAGTGCGAGCAGGCTGCGGAGGGTTCTCTGCGCCCCCATGGTCTTGGCAGCATCATTCACGCAGCCGAGACACGGACGCAACCCCAGCGTCCGCCGAGGGACGAGCGGGTAGGGGGATGTGGCGAGTGTGGACGATGGGGCGTGACTCAGCCGTGAGACAGACGAACTGCGGGCGCTTGCGACGACATGGGCGGACCTGGGGCGCGCGGAGAGAGACAAACAGCGCACGACGGTGCCCGTATGTGGGTCTACGGAGGCGGAGCTCGTCGGGACAGAGAGCAGAGCGGGGGCTGCCGGCGCTGAGGGCGGTGGGGGTGGGAAATGTTGAACTGCTTCTGTAAGCAGCATATATATATGTATTAAATTTCCTTTTAAGAAATCCTTCTCTGGGTGCCTGGGAGGCTCAGTCAGTTGAGCATCTGACTCTTGATTTCGGCTCAGGTCATGATCTCGAGGTTCGTGGGTTTGAGCCCTTGCATCGGGCTGCATGCTGACAGCACAGAGCCTGCTTGGGAATCACTCTCTCCCCCCCTCTCTCTGGCCCTCCCCTGCTCTCTCTGGCCCTCTCAAAATAAATAAACACACTTAAAAAAATAAAAGAAATTTAACAAGCCTTTTTACATCCTTATGCAAAAGAGTGAAGCTGGACCCCCTACCTCACACCATATCCAAACATTCACTCAACGTGGATCAAAGACCTAAACGTAACAATAAGACAATAAAACTCTTGGGAGAAAAATTAGGGAAAAGCTTCATGACGTTGAATTTGGTGACTGTTTCTTGGATAGGACGCCAAGGGCACAGGCCTCTGTCAAAACGAAACCCCTTGTATGTCAAGGACACAATCGGTCAACAGAGGGAACAGGCGACTGACACACACACCTGCTGGTGGTACATCTGACGAGGGGCGAGTGTCCAGAATGCACGGGGGAGGTGACCACGCTCTGGAGATGCGGGTGGTTGCACGTTATGAATGCGCTTAATGCTGCCGAACTGTATACCTAAAAATGGTTCAAAGGTAAATTTTATCTTAAATATATTTCACTACAATTAAAAAGACATCACAGCTCCTTTAACAGGACGGAATGGTCCCGTGCTCTAGCCAAGGTCAGCCTCGGCCATCCCATGCGACCCCTTCCCGGTCCCCACCTCAGGCCTGTGCCTTCTGCACGGCCGCCTTCCTTCCACCTGCCCCTGTCCCTAAGGCCCGGCTCAAGGTCCTGTCCTCCACCCACACAGTTGTACTCGGGGCCCCAGGCAGCGAAACGCCCATCCTGGGGTCACCGGGCAGGCTGGTGCCCAGGGTAGGTCTGACCCCAGTGTTTCTCACCCACGCCCAGCCTCCCCAGCCCTCCCTGGGCACCTGCTCCCGGGCACGTAGCTGCGTCCTGGGTGGTGTTGCACCGGGAGGGTCTCAACCGTGCCAGGTGCCCAGAGCCTCGTTCTGTGTTCACTGCGGCCACGGAGTCCACTGGAAGGAGGGTGTTATAAGGCCACGTTTCCGTGAACGCGGCCCCCTGGGGGTGCTCTCTAGCAAGTGTGCCCCACGGGGCACGAAGGCTTCATGCTTCGTGAAGAGGGTGTCCCCGGGGTGAAAGAGACGACAATATGCACGGAAGGGCCGTATGATGCCTTTTTGTAAAAATCAGAAAGGGTATGTGCCTACTCGTCCCTCCTATCCGGGTCTGGGAGGAGATTCTCCAAACTGCGCCTCTCGGAGGTGGGACTCGGGCTGATTTTTCCTTTAATGATTGCCTTTCTCTACATAGACACGTACTGAGGGTACGACGGTCGAGAGTTACTTTGGAGCCGTGTTCGTGTGTGTGCACACGTGTGTGCGGGTGTGCGCGTGTGCAATGTAGGCGTGGGTGTGCACGCACACACCTGTGTGCACATCGTGTGAGTTCGAGCGGTGTGGGCAGGTGTTGTGGGAACGTTGCTCCGTCTGGGGGCGTGTCAGTGTTTCCAGGCCGGTCACTATCTTCTCCAGCAGACAGTCCTGGTCCCCAGGGCCATTCCCAGGGCCAGGAGGAGGGTTCTTCCCAGACTTGCGGTCCTGGGGTTGTTTCCGGAGGGGGGGGGCTGGCCGCCTCCAGCTGGTGGCCGGCGGGCGTCTGGGATGCTCAGAGCTCAGGAGTGACCTCCGGCGCCCGGAAGGCGGAAGGTCAGGTCCACCAACAACCTCAGGGAAAAACACTCACTTTCCCATCTGTCACCGCAGAGGAGCAGGGCTTGGCCGGGCCGGGAAGCAGCCGCCTCCATTGTACAGATGTGGAAACTGAGGCCCAGGGAGAGCAAGAAACTTGCCCAAATCACGGAGCTGGCGAGCGGCCGCGGGGCACGGACTCCTGGGCTCAGAGCTTTGCCACCACCCCAGGCTCCAGGTGGACATGATTTGGGGGGACGCTATTCAACCCGCTCCCTGTCCTCAGGCTCTCTCCAGGCTCCCGAGCCAGATTTTCAGCCTGTTGGCAAATAGCACTTGCTGTTAATTTCTCGACCCCCCCCCCCCATTCCCGGTGCCGCTTCTGTCCCCCAGCCGCAGGCCCGCGGCCCTCATGAACGTGAAAGAAATGAGCCATTAGTGAGTAAGCAAAGTGTCAAAACAGACACAGGTGATGGGGGCGGGTCCTCCCCTCACCCCTCCCAAAGGAAAGGAAACCCAGCTCTCAGAATCCAGACCCCAGACCCAGAACAAAGGAGCCCTTGGGGGGAGGCAGGATCACACACACCGTGGAGGCCCTGAGCCGCCGGCTTCCCCGGAGGAAACCGCCAGCTTCCGCCTGGGCTCCTGCCTCCCACAGGGCCAGCCGCGCTCACACGGCCCAACCTTCCCAGGGACCCACCACTGCCGGGAAGCCGGTCTCCGGTCTCCTTCCCAGGCTCCAGGACGGGCTTCCCCCTGTCCCTCCGTCGGGGGGACTCGGGCAGCTGGTATGGAGGGGACCGGCGCCCCCTGCCCGCCTCCGTCTGTGTTTGGTGGGGGGCCCACAGCCAGGGGTCTACCTGACATTACACCCACAGCCCCACATCCCTCACTGCCCTCTATGGGGCAATGGAGGGGGGCTGAATGGCCCTCGACAGGTGGGAGCGGCAGGAAGACGACCCCCTCCCCCGAGAAATGTCCACATCCTAACCGTGGTCGTGTGAACGTGACCTCATACGGCAAAACAAGGAGTTTGGAGATGAGTTTACGTGAAGGATATGAAGAGGGGGGTTATCCCGGATTAGCTGGTGGGTCCGACCTGGGTTCGCAAGCGTCCTTCTCGGGGGGTGGGGGGAGCAGAGTGTGAGCACACACACGGGGCGGGGGGGGGGGGATGGGGGAGGTTTCCAGGATGCACCCTGGAAGGTTCCAGAGACACAGCCACTGGCCCAGCCGTGCGGCAGCCCAGCCCCCGAAGCCGGAAAAGGCAGGAAGCCATTCTCCCCGGGCCCCCGGAGGGAGGAGCCCCTGACGACTCCCCCATTTCAGAGTCTGGCCCCCAGACGGTGAGAGGGCAATTTCTGTCGTTTTAAGCCCCCCGCGTGTGTTACAGCCGCCACAGGAAGCTAACACACTCCTATCCTTGAACAAATGAATATGAAGTTAAAAAAAATCCTGAAATACTGACTCGCAGTCCAGACCCCTACGTCCACCTGCCGCGTTTCCCTCACCCCTGCCCCTTCCCCCAAAGGACCCACCCAGCCCGCGGAAGAGAGGGACGTGCCGGCACCAAGCCCACCAGCGCCGGCAACCCGGGCAGCGGGAAGGGTCTGAGAGCGGAGACTCAGTCCCTCGGTGGTCCCCAAGACTGCTCACTGGACTCTGTGGGCTTTCAAAAATTCCAACGCCGGGTCTCCACCTCGGGCCAAATGACAAGAAAGTCGGGCCCCAGTGACTGCAGAGACCATGTTCTTTCCATTCGTAGCGACCCAATCACTTTGGTTTTATTTGTGTATGTATTTTTACTGTTTACTCATTTTTGAGTGAGAGTGCGCAGCAGGGGACGGGGGGACAGAGGGGGGGAAGGGGGGGGACAGAGGGGGGGACAGAGGATCTCCGGCAGGACAGCAGAGAGCCCGAGGTGGGGCTCAAACTCCCGTACCGTGAGATCACGACGTGAGCTGAAGTCAGATGCTTCACCAACTGAGCCCCCCAGGCGCCCCTCACTTTGGTTTTAAGTGTGGCCACCTTAGGATGGGAACTTGGCCAACTTGGGGTGTTCCTCCCCTTGCCCTCGGTTCTCAGGGGACTGAGACACCCCCCAGCCCTGGACGCCCCTGCTGGCCGTGGGGTCTGGTGCTGGGGGCGGGGTGTCCCATCCTGCCGGCCCTCGCTCACACCCTCCTCGAGGGGGCTGCCAGCCGGGTGCCCCCCGGAGGACTCTCGACACGTCCACGGCCTCCACGCCGGGGGGTCTGACAGGCCGTCGCCCTCGGCCAGAGTCGCTCTGTTGCTGGAGCCGCGTCGGATAATGTTCTTCCCGCCACCCCGATCTGATTCCCTAAGGGAGTTCGGGGGCCCCACGGCAGAAGGGGCCCTTTGTAGTCAAAGTCCCCCCCCCTTGGCCCAGAGCCTCCCCGACTCCCAGCGCCCCCACGAGAGGGTGCTTTTGTTAAATTGGCGAACCCGCGTGGGTACGCAGCCCCCAGTTCGCGTCAAGGTCCCTCTCGGCGTGTGCCTTCCGTGGGCTCGGACGCACGCGTGATGGCAGGCAGACCCGCCGTTACGGTCTCGCCCGGCGCGGTCCACTGCCCTCGACACCCCTGGGCCCCGAGCTGTTCTGCCCTCCCCGGCCCCCGGCCCCCGGCCACCGCTGATCTTACCGTCCCCACCGTCCTGCCTGTTCCGGAATGTCCCGTGGATGGTCGGCCACACGGCGTGCGGCCTTTTCAGACCGGCTGCTCGCCCTCAGTCATGCGCGTCCACACTTCCTCCGGGTCTCTTGCCGGCTTGATGGCTCGTCTCTTTCTAGCGCCAGGTAATATCCCGCCGTCTGGAGGGACCGCGGCTTATTCGTCCGTCACCTGCTAAGGCCACGTTAGTTACTGCTGGGTTTTGGTGATTATGGATAAAGATGCCGTTCACACCCGAGCTCAGCTTTTGGTGTGGACATAAGCCGTCGGCTCCTTTGGGTAAACGCCAAGCAGCGCGATTGCGGGATCTGGTGGCGGATGTTTACTTCCGTGAGAAACCGCCGCCGATCTCCCGAAGCGGCCGCACCGCGATTCTGAGTTCCCGCCAGCCGTGACCGGCAGCTCCTGTCGCTCTGTGTCCTCGCCCTGTGTTGGGGGGGGGGGCAGAGTCCTGGATTTGGCCGTTTGAATAAGTGTGTAATACATGTATGTCCCCATTTTTGTTTTTTAATGCAATGCTCGCCATGATAGAGTGGTTCCCACCTGTCACCAGACGACGTCATCACAACATTGTGGGCGGAGTTCCCGGTGCTGTACTTTCATCCCTACGATTATGTATTTTATTCCTGTAGGTTATTTTGTAACAGTAGCCGCTTCTAATAGGAAACCGTCTCTGGTGGCTTCGTTCTTCGTTTGTTAAACACAGGTTCATCGTCCCAAGCTGTTCTCAGCCCTCCAGACTTTGCTCTGAGCCCTACGAGCCCGGCCCTCCCGGAATTAAAAACAAAACCCACCCGATGTCGAGGGCTGCTGAGCGGGGCCGGGACAGGGGAGGGGAGAAGGGGGGAGGGGTGCCGGGGAGGCTGCTACAGGCTCAGGACAGCCGGACAGCGGCGTCTGCTCCCAGAGCTGCCTTCAGTGACCTCGGGTGGGCACCCGGGATTGGCCAGGCTGGGAGGGTCCCCTCCGCGGGAATCAGCCTCAAGGTGGCAAACCTCACGTGAGTTGAATCAGGATGGCGGTTGTCGGGGGCACCTTGTTTCTCCTGCCGGAGGCCTTGTGTTCGCCAAGGGGGCTCGGCTGGCTACGCCGAGGCCTCGGGGCTCCCGGCCCGCGGTAAGCAGCCGAGCCCCGAGCGTGCGGCCACGCTTTCCAAGCCTCTGCCTGCGTCCTGCACGCTCATGTGCACCGGCCAGAGCCGCTCAGGGGGGAGGAGACGCCGTCTCTGCAGGGAAGACGGTACCCGACCTCCTATCACATCTGCCGACACAAAGGGTGCTTGGGCACGAACCTGGACGTCTCCCGGGGCGACTGCGTGAGGCTGGCCGGGGACTGTGTGTGCACGTCTGCTGTGGCATTTGCCCCTTTATTTAAAACAGTCCACCCTGTGTGTGTGGTTACATTGTATACACGTGCATATATATGCTGCACGTATCACATATAGTAAACACACACACACACACACACACACACACACACACACAGAGTTACCCCCGCTTGGGACGCATGCAGGTGTCTTCTCCAAGTCTGTGTCTTGTCTTAACACCATGTCTGTGATGTCTTTTCATGCAGGATGACTTATCACTTCTTAAAAATGTTTATTTAGGGTCACCTGCGTGGCTCAGTCGGTTGTTAAGTGTCCGACTCGGGCTCAGGTCACGCTCTCGCGGTCCGTGGGTTCGAGCCCCGCGTCGGGCTCTGTGCCGACAGCTCAGAGCCTGGAGCCCGCTTTGGGTTCTGTGTCTCCCTCTCTCTCTGTCTTTCTCTCTCTCTTAAAAATAAATAAAATCATTAAATTTTTTTTAAGTTTACTTATTTTTGAAAGAGAGAGTAGAAATGGGAGAGGAGCAGAGAGCCCACTGTGGGGCTCAAACTCACGAACAATGAGATCACAACCTGAGCCGAAGTCACGAGCTGGACGCTTAACCGACTGAGACCCCCGGGTGGCCCCCACTCGTTTATTTTCCTTGGTTTGATGGTTTTCTGTGACCTTCAGGACCAGGTGGACTAGAAGTGGGGGGGCACCACCCGGCCCCCCTTGGGCCCACACGGAACCCGTTCAGGCTCCACAGAGGGGAGAAAGCCCTCGTGAGCTGGGGCGGGTCTCACTTGCTGAGGGTGTTTATCCCCGGGGGGGCTGGGAGGACGCGGAATGCCTTCCTGCATCCGCCGAGTGGCTCCGGGGTCCTCTGTGGGTCTGCCCCACGGTGTTGGCAGACATTGGGGTGCAGCCAGATGAGCGGCTGAGTCCAGAGTGCTCTGGCTCCCCAAGAAGGTCCCTTCCTGCACAGGGAGGACCGTCCCCCAGGGCCAGGCAGAAGTGGGAGGCGACCCTGCCCAGGCAGGACCGTCTGGGCCGTGTCCTGGAAAGCAGATGTCCCTTTGGTCAGGGCCCCCCCCCCCAACCTCGCACTGGGCTCCAGGATCCAGGCCGAGGCAGGAGCGGGTGTCTGTCGTGCTGGACCGAGAATTCCTGGGGGCATCAGCCATGACCGGACTCTGCAGGATCCTCCCTGCTGGCCCTCGGGCCTTGAGCCTGGGTAAGGACAGGCTCAGGGCCGGATGTGCACAGGGGCTGCCCCCATGGGGCGGGGTGGTGCAGAATGTGAGGAGAGGGGCCTGCTCTGGGCCTGTCCCCCGCCCCCCCCGCCCCCGCGCCCTGTCCTGCCCCAGGGGTGGGGCCTGTTCTGGAACCTGAGACAGCTTCAGCTCCCTCCCTTGCCCTTCTCTGAAAACCCCGCCCAGCCCTCCTCTAGCCTCGCCACTTCCCCAAATTGATGGGTCTCCAGAGAGGTTCCCCCGCCCTGCAGGGGCGCACCAGAGCTGTCACAGACGCGGAGCCCACCCTGCGTGTTCTGGGGGGGACGCCCCTGTTTCCCGGAGACACCCCGGCCCCGTGTTCCCTCTTCCCCGGGACGCCATGCAAACCCAGCCCAAAGCCACAGAGGTTGTGAAATGCTTTCGGTTCTGGCTGGAGGTGAGGGCCGGCCTGGGGAGCACAGGCGAGGGTGGACGAGGGCCGTGCTCGCAGCTGGAAACGGCTGCCCCGGGGCGACGGCAAGGCCCTGCACCGCCCCTCGTGTCCAGGGGCGCAGGCCCACCCGGAAGATCCCCCTCTGCTCAGGGGGACCCAGACTGTCTGGGGCCCGCAGCCGTGCGGAGGGTGGCTGAGAGCCCGGGGTCCCGACGCCCGGCCCTCCCCGTGTCTCCTTCCTTAACCGCAGGTGCGGGAGCCAGGCCCAGGCCTCACACGTGGACGAGTGGAGCCCAGAGAACACGGACAGGTGGGCGCACAGGTGCACAGGCGAGGACAGCGCTGGGGAGGACAGCCAGCGGGGAGGCTGAACGCGGCCCCTGCAAGGTGGGGTCAGGCTGCAGGGCCGCCTGGCCTTTGGCCTTGGTGTGTGTTATCCGAGCCTCGTAGCAAAGGATCACGAACTTATCGGCTGAAAACTACACGCATTTGCTGCTTCACACTTTCTGGGGGTCAGGAGTTGGGCCCGGCTCTCTGCTCAGGGTCTCAGCTGGCTGCCGTCAAGGTGTCCGCAGGGGCTGTGATTTGAGCTGAGGATCGGGGACCCCTCCCAAACCACATGGTTGTTGGCAGAACTCAGTTCCTTGTGGTTGCAGGACTGAGGTCCCCATGCTCGAGGGCAGCCGCAGGGGACCCCGGAGCTCCTTGCCATGTGGCCCCTCTACGGGAAGTTCACACCGTGGCTGTTTGCTTTCTCAAAGCCACATGGAGAGCAGCTTAGATCTCTCCTTGCAGGGAAGGCTGGACCCTCTGTTAGAGGGATCGCCTGGTTAGGTCAGGCCCACCAGGATACTCTCCTGTTTAAGTAACCCTGTCCACTGACGAGACATAATTACATCCGCAAACCCACTTCACCTTTTCCATGGAACATAACCTACTTCTAGGAGTGAAACCCCATGGGTGCAGCTCACTCAGGGAAGGGGGTTCTCCAGGGCCGTTTTGGAATTCTGCCTTCCGTCTGGGGGAAAGCACACCCTGTCCTCTTTCACCTTGCACGTCGGCCGTGGTGACCCCAATAAGCCCCTGTTTGTTACGGCACCAGTGTTTCGAAAGCCGCCGTCAACCCTCCTAACACCTTGGCACGGAACTTCTCTCGTCCTTCGCGTACAGGAAGCCGAGGCTCGCGGAGGGCAAGGCCCATCGGCACACGTGACTTTGCCGGGCGTCCCGGGTCACACAGGGGCGGAGAGAAGCAAAGCCTGGGCTCGCACAGACCCCCCACCCCGCGGCCGGCAGACAGGTTCCCCGAGCCGTGCAGCCGGTGGCTGACAGACCCCCTCCCAGGCCAGGTGCACGCGGCCCAGGAAGCTCGGGCTGACCCCCCCCCCCAAACGCAGCTGCGACCACGGGCCACGCAGACCTTCTTGTCCCCAGCAGAGTGTCAGGGCCGCCGAGACACCTCTCCTTGGCGAGGGAGGGCCCTCTGCAGCCGGGGGTCCAGGTCTCCCTGAGGGGGCCCCTCCCGTCGCCAGAGACCCGGCCTGGGAGAGCGCCCAGCCTCACACCAGGCACGACCACCGCCCGCAGCTCCCGCCCGCTCCCTGTTCGCAGGTGATAGGGCTGCTGTCGCTCCACGGTGACGATGAGGATGACGGATGCTGTGTGTCCTTGGGACGGTCGCTATCCCTCTCTCAGCTTCAGTTTCCCTCTCCAAAGCCAGGACCCACCTACGCTTGGGTCAACATTTGTCCCTCGTAAGAAGCCGGTGCCGAGAAAGAGGTGGTCTCCACGGAGGCAGAGACGGCCAAGCCGGGGTGGGGATGTCCGGGACCCTGAAGTTAGGAAGTAAGGCTGTGTGACCCTGGGGGGGTTGCCTTCCCTCTCTGTTAGGGGAGGTGGATGGGAGTGTCCCGGGACCCCTGGCAAGGAGTGGTTTCATCCCTGGCCCGGGGGCTCTTCCTGGAGGAGGGGCCATTTGTCCCCCCTCATCATCCCCAGGTGGCTCAGCCCTGAGCACGGCCTGCAGCAGCTGGTGATCCCGCACGCGGGTCCCCGAAACAGACCCGGTGGACATGCCTCCTTCTACGGCTGGGGCAGCGGGGCTCCTGGACTGCGTGCCCGGTCGGCGCACGGGTGCCAGGCACGTGCCCGTCTCACACGTGCTCTGCTCCAAGAGGGGCTCCGGGGTTACCGCCTGGGGCCCTGGTCTCTGAAGGGCCCCCCCGCTGCCCGCCCCCGCCTGGCCCTGGCCGAAAACGAGGGACTGGCCGCCCAGCTCTGTGCCTGGCACGTGCTCTCTCTTCTTCCTCAGGACCTTGCGGTAGGTTTGGTTTTGGTGACAGATGAAGAAGAGACTGAGGGTCTGAGAGGCTAAGAGACGCGACCAGTGACTCAGCCTTTGGTTCAGAGTCCCGGAGCCTGTGGTTGTTGGACCGCATCCCGCGGTGCAACGTCAGAAGGAAGCAGGCGACTCTTAGCCCGGGGTCCGGCACCGAGCCCTCGGCTCCGTGAGTCCTCCCTCAACCCCCGTACGGGGGTCATCGGTCTCGTTTTACTTCCGACCAAAACTGGGGCTCCAGTGAACTCACCCCAAATCCCCAGCCTCTGAGTGGGGGGCTGCGGGTGGAACCCAGGAGGTGAACGACAGAACGTGCCCTCAGGGCCACCAGGCCCGCTGCCCCAGGGCAACGGGGGGGGGGGTGTCCCAGCGGACAGGGGTGGGGCGCTGGGAACCCCGGGCGGGAGGGGTGAGGGCCACAGCTGGAGGTCAGGGAAGGCGCGGGTTCTGAGGCAGGTGGTGGCCCCCGAGTGACCTGCCCAACAGTCCGACCCGACACGGGGAGGCTGCAGGCCCAGCGCGGGTCGTCGGGTCGTCCTGTTTTCAATTACAGTACGGCCTCCTCCCATGTTCCCCTCCCAGCGACCGCAAGAAGCCAGTTTGGGGTCAAGGTTAGAAGAAGCTTCCCCGGCTTCTGCGCCAGCTTCTGGAAGGCTCTCTGCTGCCCCCTGGTGGGAGAGGCCGGGGCGGGGCCTGCAGGCCGCCTCTGAGCTGGGCCAGGAGCGGGGGCTCCCCCAGACCCCAGCGTCAGAGGCAGGAAGGATGACGGAGGGCCCCTGCCGGCCTCAGTTTCCCCTTCTGCTAAAGGAGGGTCGGGGAGGAGGGGGAGTGAGAAGTGACACGGGCGGCGTCTGCGGGGTGAAGAAAATGTATCTGAACCAGGCACAGGCGGGTGGCTGAGCCACATCTACCGGCACAAAACGCCTCTGAGTCGGTCACTTTAAATGGTTCATTTGATCTTACGTGCATGTCACCTTGTTTGACAAAATAAATTAAAGAAAAAGACATCGGAACAGTGCCGTGCGGGTGAGAACCACTTGGGACGCCCACGGCCTCTCTGAGCCTCAGTTTCCCTGACTGTAAATGGAGGGTTCCTGGCACGTGGGGGCCCAGATGAGCCCCTAGACGCACTCACAGCAGCACATTCCGCACAGGGCTGGAGGCCCCCCTCTCCCCGGCCTGGCTGGCTGGCGGGAGCAGGTGGGAACGGCCGGGCTGGGCCAGAGGACTCTCAGGTGAGGGAGCGTGTGGGCCGCGTTCCCCTAGCTCGCCTTCAGGACGCAGGAAGGGGCGGAGGTGCAATGACGTGCTAGCACCTTCTTCCAGGACGCGCCCCTGGGTCCTGATGCTGACACATCCCCCCGAGGCAGGCGGGCAGGTGGTACAGTGGTTACAGTTCTGCCCCACCTACCTGCTGTGTGACGGCGGGCAGGGCACCTACCCTCTCTGTGCCTTGGCCGGAAATGGGGACAATAACAGACCCAACGTTGCGGGCCCGGTGAGGTCGGCGTGAGGGTTAAAGGCAGAGCACAGAGCCTGACACACAGTGAGGGCACGAGGAAGGGGGAAGATGCCCAGGGGATCCCACCACTGCCTTCCGCTCTGACAGGCCAGGAAATGGGTGCGAGGGGCGTGATTTGCCTGAGGCCACACCGCGCGGGGCCGGCAGGGGGACCTGGCCCGGGTCGGTCCGACTCAGTCCTTCCAGTTCACAGCAGCAGGGCGGGCCCCCGGGGACGGGGCTTGGTCCCTGGACGCTCCCCAGGCCAGGGGAGGGGGCCTTGCGGGCTTTGGCAGGCTGCCGCAAAATCGTTTATTGCTATCAGACCCCTACTGTCCTGCCTCTGTTTCCCAGAAAATGAGCCTCCCAGAGACACTAGGAGAGGCGAGGACAGGGGTCCTCAGGGCGAGGGGCCGGGGGCCAGCCAGGGCGGACAGGGGACCTCAGGACGAGGGGCCAGGGGCCAGCCAGGGTGGACAGGGGTCCTCAGGGCGAGGGGCCGGGGGCCAGCCAGGATGGACAGTGGACCTCAGGACGAGGGGCCGGGGGCCAGCCGGGCAGACAGGCGTCCTCAGGGCAAGGGGCTGGGGGCCAGCCAGGGCGGACAGGGGACCTCAGGGCGAGGGGCCGGGGACCAGCCAGGGCAGACAGGGGACCTCAGGGTGAGGAGCCGGGGGCCAGCCAGGGCGCCCGCCCCCAGCACCGCCCCGGGGCCAGGTTGACTCTGCGGATGTTGAGCTCGGTGGCGAAAGTCCTGGCCTTCTGGTAGAAGAAGAGGGACTTCTCGCGGTCCAGGAGGAAGTTGTGGTAGATGGTGGCCAGGCGCGTGTAGATCTTCATCTGGGCCTTCTTGTTGCCGAGGTCCACGGCCGCTGCCAAGGCCAGCTGGTAGTACCCCGCCGCGTCGAAGGGGTCCTGAAGGAGGCCCCACATTAACACGCCCCCTGGCTGCAGGCAGGGGCTGGCCGGCCTGTGTCCCCAGAGGCTGCTCCGTGCCCGGCCCCCCATCACCTCCACCCAGTCCCTCCCGACGGACCACTCTAACTGGGACAAGCCCCAGTTCAGCAGCCCTGGCTCCTCCCTGCCCCCACACAGAGAGAGGAGACAAGGAAATAAAAGCAGGTACGCAGAGCAGTTCAACAAACACTCCCGAGCCCCCACCAGGCACTGGACCCCGTGCAGGGCGGGAGCCACGGCCGACTCTGGGGCCACGTCGACCACAGGGGTGACCGGCAGCCGGTGGCAGCCCCGGGTGGCACCTGAGTCAGCCTGAGGTGGACTTGGAGGGCTGCCTGGAGGAGGGGACAGCTTCACTAAGGAGCTGGCCAAAGTGGGTGGTTGGGAGTTGTGTATCCGTGTGCATGTGTGTGCGTGTGTGTGCGTGTGGACGTGCACACCTGTGCCTGGAGCAGCCAGTGGGCGGCAAACAGGATTCACGCCCAAATCTGTCCCGTTCCAGCCTTGTTCTTTCGTCCCTGAGGCCCCGCGTACAGATGACCTCGATTCAGGGAGACCATTGGCAAAGATGCCCATGGCCCCCCAACCTCTAGAGCGGCACTTGCCCAGGCCTGTCCCGTACAGGGGGCTCGGAGGACTCTCTCGCCCTCCTGGGCACGTGGCTGACGGTGTGAAGTCAGCCCGTGGCCCCTGATGGAACTTCCAAGCCGTCGTCACGGTGAGGACAGACGTGATGTCGACAGAGCGGCCATGGTGCGTCTGGGAAGCTGCCTGGTCCCAGCCTCTCGGGCTCAGGGACCTGGGCTTCTCAGCTGCAGCCCTGCCCCGTGACACCGTGGAGAGATAAGGTCCCCGTCCCCAGGGCCTGGGCGTCGGATCAGCTACCTCTGGGCCTGCAGCTGCCCCCGGCCCGGCCTCCTGACCCCCATCTTGGACACCTTTTTTGCCTCCCAGCCTGTTTCCCCCTCTCGTACAGAGCTGCTTAGGAATCAGTCACGTGGCACCCGGGGCAGGCCCCACCCTCGGATGGGCCAGGGGTCAAGGGCATGTATTGCAGACGACACAGGGCTCTGGGTGTGAGAGCTCAGGTGAGGCTGGCCAGTCCTGCCCCACCGCCAGGCTCCGTGGCCCCGACACAGGGGAGGGCCCGGCCCGGAGCCCAGCCTGGGACATAGACGTGTATGCAGGTCGCAGGGTCAGAGGCTCGTGGGTTCTAGGATCCCGGGCACTGGAGCCCCACGGAGCTCTGCTAATCCTACCCTGGTCAACTGACCGTGCCTGGCCCTCAGCCTCTGCCCTGCCTCCAGGGGGCTCCACTCTTCTAGAACAGTAAAGCGTTTGCAGGCAGAACCAACCACACGGAGCCTGGGTCACACGGAGCCTGGGTCACACAGACTGGAAGGTAGTGAGGCTACGTTCGTTGCAGTACCCCCCCCACCGGCCGACAGGCTCCCCAAGAACCACCCAGAAGACACGGGAGGCTGTAGTGACCACTTGTGACCACCAGGTGTCATCGGTGCACAGCCAAGGCTGCCCCGGGGAAGGGGGTTGGGGGCTACCAACTGGGTGGGGGTCTTCTGGTGCCACCCCAGCTCCGAGGGGCCATTCAGTGGGGAGGGGGAGGGAGAAGTCGGCCCCTGGGCTCGGGCACCCGCCCTTCAGCCGACACGGAGCAGGGACACCGCGCAGGGACGACGCTAGGCCCCGGTGGGGTGATGGGGGCCCCTGCCTGTGCAGGCGAGTGATGGAGAGACATCTCCGGGTTCTGGTCTGTGAGGTCCCAGCTCCAGCGCCTCCAGCCCCCACAGGGCAGGAACTGCCCAGAGTGGTGTCCCTGCTACAAACCCCCGGGGGACATGAGGGTTAAAGGGGACTCGGGATTCCAGGAAGGAGTCGCTCTGCCCACAGTGGTAGGCTTCCTGGAGGAGGTGCCGGGATCTGGGTAGCACCCTACAGCCTGGGTCTCCGGTGGGTCTCTAGTGACTCGTCCCCCTGCCCCCGGAACGTCCTGTCCCCCTCCTACTGCCTCGGCGGCTAACTCCTGCTTGACCGTCACGACTCGGCTTTGCCGTTACCGTGCCCGGGAGGCTCCCCCGACTACACGGCCGTGTCTGCTCTGACCCAGTGACTGCCAGGGTCCGTTCGCACGTCAGCCTCCCCCACGGGCTGGGGGAGCTCCGACGGCGTCTGCTGACCTTGCCTGTGCCGCAGAGCCAGGCCCGGAGACGCCGGGGCCCCGGGGCCCGTGTGCGGTCCCCCTCCACGCGGGGGCAAGGGCTCCCGACGCGCCCGAGCCCCGCCTCCCCCGCCCCCCGCCCGCGCCCACCTTCAGGTCGTAGAAGATGATGTCCCCGAGCACCAGGTACACTTTCACGTAGTACAGCGTCTCCTCGGCGAACTGCAGGGGCGAGCTGCAGAGCGACAGGGCCTTGAGGTAGAAATGCTCCGCCAGCTCGCCGTGGCCCAGCCGGTGGTGCAGGGCGGCCAGTCGGTGGTAGGCCACTCGCTCGTTCAGCCGGTCCCCTAGGGTCGCAGGGGAGGGGGCACGCGTGAGGCTACGGCTGCGGGTGGCGGCGGGCACAGGCCAGCTCCGGCCCCCAAGCCGGCCGCTTCCTGTCCCGAGACTCACTCTTCCCATCTGCACAATGGGCCTGATATTGCAGGCTCGCTGTCCACCCCAGGAAGGTGGACCTGCCCGTGGGGCCTGCTCTGTACCTGCCCGTGGCGCCCGGAAGGGGTGACAGGGAGCCCCAAAGTCAGGCAGTCGCAAACCCCGGGGCTTGGTCCACCCGCACACACGACGACGCTCACCCTTCCTGGTGTGTGAGCTGCTGCCCCCCCCCCCCCACGCCCTCCGGATGTCTCCAGATCGTCCCCCTTCCAGGCGAGCACTGTGGGGTCTGCACACCCAGTCCTGTCTCCGAGGGGAAGACAGGTGGCTGGGAACAGCACAGTTAGGTGCCGGGACACAAGGTGCCCGGCAGTGAGGGGATCTCACCAGCCGGGTGACAGCGGGGCTGGCTGAGTGTGGCGAGGAACAAGGGTAAGGGACGGCACGCAGACAGGCGCGTGCCGGGGCTGGTGACAAGCCGGGGTGTCCAGACCGCAGGGCACGGTGGCCGGCCTTGGTGGTCAGCTGGCCAAGAAAGCCCAGCCGCCCCGTGAGCGTGACGTGTCCCCCGGGGCATCCCAGCCCGCCTGCACGGAGGAGGCGGCTTGCAGACAGAAGCAGCCCTGCACGCGGGCCGGGTTCCACGGCCTCGGGCCTTCTGCACCCGCCCTCCAGGTCTCCCCCGCCGGGGCCGGGGTGCAGGGCTTACCCAGGGTGATGCTGAGCGCCAGGGCCATGTGGGCGAACTCCAGGCCCTCCCGGGGCGCGTCCAGCTCGGCCAGCAGTGCCACCAGCTTGTTGCACAGACGCAGCTCGGCCTCCTGGTTCCCTGTGGTGGAGGCCAAGGGCAGCGCCCGATCCTGCCACACGGGCGGGTGGGTCAGGCCTCACCCGTGGCGGCCGGCCCAGGCCAGCACCCCCTCAGAGCCCCGACCGCACGCTGGGAGCGTCCTCCCCGTCATCCCGCTGTATCTGTGTTCGGCTCAGAGAGGTCCCGGCAGCCCCAGGGCACTGAGCCACCAGCAAGCTGGGATGTGGCCTGCAGCCCATCTGTCTCAGCAGCCTGGGACCAGCCCGTCCCCGGACGGTGAGAGCCTGACCAGGAGGGCCCAACCCCGCGCTCTAAAAACGCACGTTTCTCTGTTCCCCAGGGCTGAGCCGCAGGCCGTGAGCTGGGCGGGCAGGCACACGCAGACCTGGGCCCCGATGCTGTGTGTCCCGTGATACACCCCTGTGCCTCTCTGAGCCTCAGTTTCCTCATCTGCAAAGTGGAACAGGACTGGCCTGCCCGAGGTTTGAGGTGCTGTAAGCCTAAAGCTGCCTCCGTCCCTCAAACGGCCTCTCCTTTCTCTGTCCCTCCCAGGTGAGGGTGGGGGATAAGATCATCCCTGGCGAAACCACCAAGCAAGTAAGCGGGTCGTGGGGCAGTCCTCCCTCCTGGCGGGAGGCCTCTGCCGGCCCCCCCAAACTCCCATGGAAGGCGCCCCCACCCCTGAGGCCCACCCTCACCGCCCGGCTCACCCGGTAGAAGGACACGGCTTTCTCCCGCTCCCAGGTCCCGTTGAAGAAGATGTCCCCAGCCGCCTCAAACAGCTCCAGCCCCAGCTTGGGGTCCCCCGTGTACAGGGCTGCGTTCTGGGCCACCTGCGGGCGTGCAGAAGCTCTCGTGAGACCCACAGGGCTCCCCCAGCCCCTCGAGGCAACCCCGAGGACCCGCAACACGTGCTCCGGGTGACTCTTTCCTCTCCCTCCAGAGGGACTGGCCTTGTTCAGTCCCTGTGCAGCTGGGGACATCATTTCCCACTATGTCCCATGGGGAGGCCCGTCCAGCTAGGGCGCCGGGGGTCCGCAAGTGCGGGCTGCTGAGGAGTTTGGGAGCCGGCTCAGAGGTGGCCTCCGGGTCCCGGCGGTCACACCCGGACCCCGGCATTCTCTCCACTGGGGTCCCCTCCACTGTGTCCCTCCGTGGCCCTTAGCAACACCTGCCTGTCTCCCCGAGCAGACGACTAAGACCGCTGCTTCTCTGCTGCATCTGGGGCCCAGCACGGTGCCTGGCCCATAATAGGTGCTCAACAAACACCAGCTGAGTGGACAAGAGTGGCCTAGCCCTGCCGGCAATCCAGAACCTTCCACAGTCCCATGAACCTTCGGCCTCTGCCCCTGTGAATCCCCTACTGCCGGGAAGCCCTCTTCCCAGTTGGGCACTGGCCCCACGCACCCTGCACCCCAAACTGAACGGAGCTCACCCTCCCGGCCCCTCTGTGCACAACCGCACCCCTGCCCGCAGCCCCGAGGTGCCTGCCCCCCCCCAGTCAGCGGTGAGCCCCGGGACCCTCGGCCCATGGCCCAGGGAAGTACACAGCAAGCGCTCAAAAGTGAAAACACTCATTGGCCTCACGAGCCTCTCAATCTATTCCAAGCCATGTCAAGCTTGGAACGCGACTGGAAATGGAGCGTCTGTGATAAGTGGGTTTTTTAAGGAGGCACGCCATTAGCCACTGAAGAAAATTCTTCTGTGTGCCAACGCGGTGGACGCGGCATTTGCACCTTTATTGAGCGCTTACTGTGTACCAACACGGTGGTGGCCGTGGTGAGGGGCACACGCCTCCGGCCCCTTGGTGGGGCTCGGATTGTTGTGGAAGATGCAGGGCAGTGGGGGTCCAGGGGTGGGGGTCCAGGGGTGGTAGTCCAGGGCTGGGAATACAGGGATGGGGGTCTAGAGCTGGGGGGTCCAGGGCTGGGGGGCGGGGGTGGGGGTCCAGGGGTGGGGGTCCATGGCTGGGGGCCCAGGTCTGGGGGTCCAGAGCTGGGAATACAGGGCTGGGGCTCCAGAGCTGGGGGTCCAGGGCTAAGGGCCCAAGGCTGGGTGTCCAGGGGTGGGAGGGGATGAAGCACAGGGCGCCCCAGCACCTGGAGGTACACGTCCACCAGCTCGTTCTGCTGGAGGATGTAATAGATCTTCCCCGCCTGCAGCCAAGCGTGCGCCTCCTTCTCCTTCTTCTGCAGGTCGATGAAGATGCCCAGACTGCGCTTGGTGTAGTCCAGCGCGGACCTGTAGGCCCTGGGATTAGAGCGGGGGTCAGAGCTCGCGCTCCCGGGCCCGCTGTCCCCGGGGGAGCAGACCGGGCTCTTCCTGGTGCCCGTCTGCCGGCTTTGGCTCGCCCGGCGAAAGTAAGGGAGGCTCTTTGGAAGGAAACGGGGACGGGGAGCGGGCCATCCTGCCCCTGCCCCACTCCCCGGACACAGGCGCGCGACCTCTCTGGGTGCAGCGGGGAACGTGTGTGTGGGCAGAAATTGAGAGACAGCCTAGGCCAGTGGTTCTCAAACTCCAGTGCGGCCGCGGGAACCTATTCCCAGGGTTTCTGCCGCAGCAGGTCTGGGGTGGGGCCCGAGAATGTGCTTTTGCAGCGAGCTCCCGGGCGATATTCTCCCCCACTTTGAGAAGCAGTGATCAAGGTCACTGCCCGTTGGTCCTACTGTGAAACGGAGGCCCAGGTGGGAGGGGCAGGGGCCCCCCAAGTCCTGTGGAAACCTGGCTCCTTCCCTGCCTCTCACTGAGTCCCCAGCCGGGAGGGGTGTTACCAGTGACGTTCCCGGGACCGTCCATCTGATCGGGATGGTCAGTGTGGGCGTCACAGGGGACAGAGGACCTTGAAACCCTGCCCCGGAGAAGCAGGTGGGACAGCCAGCTATTTCCCCGTGGATGAGAATCCTTCAGGTACACGTGGCCACTGTCCTCACATCTGAGGGGACAGCTGGGAACAGACTGCCTGGCCCAGAGCTGGGCTGGCTGGTGGACACTCAGGGCAGGCAGTGGTCAGCTTACAAAAGCCACTGTGTCATGAAGAATGGCCCAGGAACGCACGGTCTGCCTCCACTGTGGTTGTACGTGGAGACGAGGGGACACCCTTCAGGGGAACCCTGTGCCACGAGCGCTGGTGGGGACACCCCCAGGCCGGCCAGCTCGGAGCTAATCTGACACTAAGGAATGAAGTGGTCCCTGAGGAGGGGCCACCCCAGGACCAGGGCCGGGGTCCTCCCCGCCCCGCCCGCGGAACCGGCCCTCACCGCTCGGTGCCCAGGGACAGGTAGAGCCGGCTGATGGTCTCCAGGAGCTGCCCCTCCAGCACCTTGTCCGCCACCCTGCGGGCCAGCGACAGCTGGAACTCGTGGTAGACGACGCACTGGGCCTCGCTGGGCATGACCGTGCTGTAGAAGTGACAGAGCCTCTGGACGGCAAGCAGCTGGCCTGGGCGGGGAGAACGGGAGGAAGGCATCGCCGTCACGCACGGCGGTGACATCTGCAGGGTTTGAAGGCCCCTGCCGTGTGCCTGCCTCCTCCATGACTCTGGTGGGGTCAGTGCAGCAGGGAAACCGAGTCCAGACCAGCTACGCGATCCGCCCCAGGCCGGTGGGACACGTCACAGTCACGCGCTGACCGCGTCTACACGTCCCGGGCCCGGGGGTCCCGGCCAGCCTCTCCCACCGCACCGGGCTGCCTGCTTCTGCTTCACAAAACCCCTCCTGGGGTGACGGACAGGCGCTGCCTTCACCCCACGCCGACGAGGCAGGGAGCACCGGGCTGACCATGCCGCAGGCGGGCACACTGAGTCTGGGGCACACAGCGCGCAGTGGGGCTGCGATTCAAACCCAGCTCCCGGCGTTCCGGAGCCAGCGCTCCCTCGCGAAGCCAGGCTCCGGCAGAGAACGGCCGGGCGCGCTCCCCACCAAGCGGACCACCGACAAGGACACAGAAGATCAGAACAACACGGTGACCGGGGAGACCGCACATATCGCGTTCTCAGTCGCCGAATCAGCGGGCGACGCTCCGTAAATGCGAGAGCCTGACGTCTTACAGAGCGTGATCTCCGGCGACAGCGGGATGAAACCAGGAATCGGTAACGGACGGGAGTGCGGGAAATCCACGAATACGTGGACGTGACAAACGCACTGCCAGACGGCCGGGGGTCGCGGGAGACATCGCGACGGGAACCGGAAGGTACTCTGAGATGAGTGGAAGTAAACGCACGGCAGACCCTGACCCCGCGGGACGTGGGACGCGGGACAGCCGCGTCTAGAGGGACTTTCTAGCCGTAAATGCCTACCTTAGAAAAGAAGAAAGTTTTCAGACGCAAAGTTTCAGCTTCCGCCTCGAGGAACGAGAAAGACAGGAGGTACCTACATCCAAAGCGAGCAAAAGGAAGGAAAAATAAAGATTCAAGAGTAAAGATAGAATAGTGACGTCGAGAATCGAAAAAACAAGAGAGAGAAACGAAAGAAACTGAATGACGGATCTTTGAGAAGGTTCACAAAATGGGCTCATCTGCAGCCAGACTAAGAAGAAAAGGCATAAATGATCGGGATTAGCCGTGAAAGACGGGGTGTTAGCACCGGCCTTTCAGAAGGGCTTACGCCAACAAAGGGCAACCCAGATACAACGGATGAACCCGGGGAGACCCAGGCTGCCAAAGCCAACTCAAAAAGGAGCAGAGTGGCCCTCAGGCTCCTCGAGGTTCAGCATGGGGCAGAGGGGACAACAGGGCTGTGAGCACAGACAGGACCCACCCGAGGCCACCGGGCACATCTGGGGACCCAGCTCTTGCTTCTTTCTGGAGATCCGCAGGGTCCCCTTCCAGGCTCCGTGAGCGTCCGAGTGTTCTACAACCCTCAACGGCTCCCCAGGGCTCTCGGGAAAAATGCCAAACCGCAGCCTGGGGTCCCGGATCCCTGCCTAGTGCCCCCAGCCAAGGTGCTCGCCACGCACCACCCGAGGCACCCACCCCAAACTCTGCATCTCCCTGCATGGCCCAGCTTTCCCCAGGGCCTTTGCAGGGGCTTCACCGTCTGCCTGCCCTCCATCCTATGCTTGGCTAAACCCTCCTCCACACAGAGGTCCCACTCGTCGGGACCGGGAGCCCCCGTCGTCACGATGACACCCCCTTTTGCAGCTCCCTTACCCGGGCATCTGTTTCCCACCCTTGGCGACCGGCCCCCGTGAGGACCGCACGGGTGCCGTCTGTGGCTGGAGCCTGCCCAGAGCCTGGCGGGCGGGCTCCCACGACAGCCGCCCCGCAGCCGGCCTCGAAGGCACCCGCAAACACCTGCGGGTTCCCGCCATTCGACACTCTCGACGGCGGGAGAGTCGAGCGCCCCGGGTGCGCTCTGGACGGACGCGGGGAGAAGACGCGTTTCCTTTCCGCGAAGCCAGCGTGCCCGCCACTCACCTTCCAGGTGGTCCATCTCCGCGGCGACCAGAAAGGCCCACTCGTAGTAGCACTTGGCCTGCCGGGCGCGGGCCCTGCGGGCGCACAGGCAGCCCAGCCGCAGGAGCACGCAGGTGAAGTCCTGGCCGCCCTCCCCGCCGGGCAGCCGCGAGAAGAGCTTCACGGCCTCCCGGCAGTAGTGCTGGGCCAGGCCGCCGGCGCCGGCCCGCAGGCACAGGGCCCCCAGGTTGGCCAGCGCCACCGCCTGGTTCCTCCGCCGGCCCCGGCCCCGCGCCACCTGCAGGGCGCGGTAGTAGCCCTCGGCCGCCTGCCGGGTCCTGCCCGTCCTCGTCAGCGCCACGGCCGCCACGTTGGCCATCACGCCCTCCCGCTCGGCGCCGGCCACCGCCCCCTCCCGCACGCACTCGAGGACGCCCAGGGCCGCGGGGCTCCGGCCGCCGAGCACGTGCAGCCAGGCGAGCGCCAGCAGGTAGTCCAGCGCCAGGCGGCTCCCGGCCCCGGCGGCCGCCTCCGCGGCCTGCGCCATCAGGGCGACGGCCCTGCCGTGCTGGCCGTGGCCGCTGTGCAGCCGGGCCAGGCTGGCGCACAGGGGCCCGCGCAGCGCCCGGCCCGCGCCCGGGCCCAGGGAGGCCAGCGCCCGCCGGAGGTGGGGCGCGGCCTGGGAGGGCGGGCGGGGCAGGCGGGGGGCGTTGCGCAGGACCAGGTCCACGCTCCGGAGCGAGGCGCGCAGCGAGGCCCGGGCCCGCAGCGAGGCCGCCCTGACGCAGCCCAGCGCCAGGCGCGGCAGGCACCGCCGGCTGTAGGTGTCGGCCAGGAGCAGGTAGCAGTCGGCGGGCCAGGCGGCCTCCGGGGAGCCCCAGGCCTCGTGCAGGAGCAGCAGCCGCTCCAGGAAGGGCAGGGCCTCCTCCGGCTGCCGCAGGCGGGCGTGGTGCCTGGCCAGCAGGAAGCAGGCCCGGGCCTCGGCCTGCGGGCTCCGGCCGGCCACGGCCCGCCGCAGGGCGTGCGCCAGCAGCTCCGACCCGGCCTCGGTGCCGCAGCCGTGGCCGGGCGTCCCCAGCAGCAGGGCCGCGGCCTTGGGCGTCACCTGCGCGCACCTGTCTCTGTTCCTCTGCTTCAGGTGGACGGTGGCCAGGCTGCAGTACACGGCCGCCACCAGGAAGAGGTCGCCGAAGCGGCCCCCCAGGGCGCCCAGCGCCTCCTCGAAGTACACCCGGGCCTGGGACAGCTTGAGCCGGCGCACGCACAGCCGCCCCAGGAGGAAGCAGACTCTGGCGAGGGCCATGGGGAGGCCGGCCTTCTTGGCCGCCCCCCGCGCCCGCGCCAGGAGCCCGGCCAGCTCCTCCTCGTCGGTGCGGCCGCCGCACAGGGCGCTCAGCCCCGGCAGGGAGAGGTCGTACAGGCCGCAGAAGCAGGCCTTGTAGCCGGGCGCGTCCAGGAACAGCAGCAGCGAGCCCAGGGCCTCCGGGTCGGTCCAGTCGGCCCCCGCGTCCAGGCAGAAGAGGGGCTCCTCAGGGTCCGGTGGGCTCGCGCCGCCGGAGGCCGCGCAGAGACCCCAGGACTCTGGCTCCTCGGGGCGGTCCTGGCGGGATTTCAATTCTTCCAGAACGTTCTTCACCTTCTGCAGGGTCTCGCGTGGCTCTGGGTCCAGGTGAGGTGATTCTGCAAATCACCAAAACCCCCCGGGTGGATTAGAGGCCGATCTGGGCCTAGGCTGGGGTAAGGGACAGACATCCCTCCGAGCCTCGGCACCCCTGTCAGGTGCTGCCCGAGCCTCCCCTGCCTGAAGCCCAAGATTTACGCGCAACGCCGAGCCCAGCGCCTCGCACCCGGTGCGGACTCGGTCGTGGTTATGAGAATAGGGATCGATCTGGCCGAGCTTTTTGCCGAGTAACCCCTTCCGATGCTTCCTGTTTGAGAGCACCGCTCAGCGACCAGGGTCCTTTCCCCTCCAGGAAAAGCCACGTAACAGATGGACATGTCCACATTCCTGGCTGCCCCCGCCTCCGTGGGATTTCCTCAGCACTTGGGGGTCTCCTGTCGGGTGCAGGACTCCCGTGAAATCATCATGGGCCAACCAGAGCTATGGGGCAGCACGTGCTCGGAAGCCACCCCCAGAACTGATGAAACCCGCCTCGATGGAGGACAATGTTTGGGTCCCTGGTCCAGCTCTCGCCCGGGACCACGTCAGCTAGGACCCCCGGGTCTCCACCTTCACCCTGGCTGCTTCGAGAATGTGAGGCCCACAGTTACTAAAGGGTTAAGAAGGAAAGGGACGAGGCGCTGGAGAACCTGGAGGCACCCGTACCCAAAAGTGCCCGTGTGCGGGGCTGTTGGCTTCAGATGGGGTCAGTACCCGAAGACACAGCCAACGAGCAAACAGCTACGCTTCCTGCTGGAAAAACACGAGCTTAAAGGGGAATTTGTTTGCAAGGAAAGAACCAGAATCTAAAGACTCTTCTGTTTCGAGTTCACATAAAAAATACGTTCAAAACTAACGCTCTCTTTATTCGTCCGTAAAGTCGAGGAATAAAGAAGAATTCAGTGTGGTTCAGCAGCAGACGTCTGACCTGACTAATCCGACGTGTAGGTGCGAATGCGCCCCCCAACCTCGCCGCCCCCACCCCCTCCCATCCCGGCGAGTCCTGCCCTCCTCACCCAGCAGAGGCCCGGGCTGGAGGGAGGGCCCGGAATGGCCCCGGATGTCCTGAGCCTCCCCATCGAGTACCCCAAGTGGCCCCTCCCTGTTTCTACTTAGGTGGACCCCAAAGGGTCCTCGGGCATTCAAGTCCCCAGATTCTCCCCGATGCAGACCTTCTGTGGGGCGGTCAAGATGGAGGTGTGGAGGGAGAAGGAGGGGGTCTCCCTTACCAGCTCCCAGGGGAAGAAGCAAATCTTTGAGGGGCTTCTCCAGCGTGAGACTCCAAACCCAGCCCCCCGCACCCCCTTCACCCTCCAGACCCAGCATTTCACTTTCTCAAAGCCGAGAGTTTCAGATGTTCTAGGTTTCAAGAAAAGAACCCATGGCCAAGTACAGGCCCGGGCAGTGGAGGGGACCCCCACCTTAGCTGGGGACAGAGCGGGGACAGCCACGGCCGGGGCAGTGGAGGGGACCACCCCCCCCTTAGCTGGAGGGCTGGTGCATTTGCAGGGACCACTACAACAGCAGGGGGGAGTTTTGCCCTCACCTCATCCCCTCCCCCTGCAGGACGGACCCCCTCCCGCCTTCCCCGACGGAGGTGTGAGGTCGTCGCCCAGAGCCCCATCCGCACCCAGCTCTGTGGCTTCTGCACCCCCGGGCCCAGCCCCTTGCCCGGAGGGACGCTGCCGTGTGGGGAGAACCCACCTTGTTCTTCCAGCGGCTCAAAGTCGGCCTCTTCTAATCTGTCTGAGAAGGGAGAGAACAGAGGCATCACCCTCCGGCCAGCACCTCCAGGTCGGGGCCGTGTCGGGACGGGTGGGGACACCAGGACAAAAACACTCCAGTGACCTGAGGGGCTGCAGGGCTGGGGGGAATCCCCTGGTCAAGAGGCCAAGCCCTTCCCTAAGCCTCAGTTTCCACCTCCTGAAAATGGGCTGACGATAATTTGCTGGGAAAAGACGTGTGAAGTGTGATGTCAACTCTGACAAATGCACAGGGTCCGGGAAGCTAAGGGGCGCCCGGCGGAAGGGGGCCCCCAGAATGTCCCCCCCGAGTGGGGGGCTGACATGGGTGCTATGGTCAAATTTAAGTTTGCCTGTTTAGGAAGAGAAACCAATTTGTGGGACCTGGAAAGTTTAACTGTGTTACTGGTGGAAAAGTTCCCGATGCGCAAGTCATGTCTGCTCCAGGGCCGTGAGGAGTGTGTGTGTGCGTGCACATACGTGTAACTGTGCTCGTGTGTGTGCATGGATGTGTAGGTGTATGTGCATGTGGATGTGTGTGCTGCCTTATTTGAGTGCGCGCATGTGTAAGTGTGTGCACGTGTGTAAGTGTGTGTGCACGTGTGTGAGTGTGCACGCGTGCAAGTGTGCGCGCGTGCGTGTGTGCGCGCGTCTAAGTGTGTGCGTGTGTGTGCATGTGTAAGTGTGCGCGTGTGTGAGTGCGCGCGTGCGTGTGTGCGCGCACGTGTAAGTGTGCGCGTGTGTGAGTGCGCGCGCGTGAGTGTGTGCGCATGTGTGAGTGTGTGTGCGCGTGTAAGTGTGCGCGTGTGAGTGCGCACGCATGTGTGTGCGTGTGTGTGCGCGCATGTGTGTGTGCGCGTGTGCTTCATATGAGTGTGCTGCGTGTGTTGTAAGCGTGCACGCACATGCCGCACGTATGTGTAAGCATGGGTGCACATGCGTGTGCTGCACATGTGTGTGAGTGCGTGTGCACACGTGTATACTGTGCGTGTGTGTAAGCGTGTGTGCGCACGTGCATTCACCTCCATGCACAGGATGAAGGAACCGGCTAGATTGCACCCCCCGCCCCAGGCAGTCCCCCAGCGGGTCTGTTCCTCTGTCGCCTCTGTTGCCGATGACACGGCTCCCGCCCCCGCCCCCCCTGCACGGCAGCCGACAGAGGGTCCTTCCTGAGCGCAGGGCAGTGTGGGGAGAGGGAGCAGCACCGTCTTTAGGCGCTGGTGGCCCTGGGGTCCGGCCCCGGTCCCTGGCGGTCAGGCAACCAGGCCAGCCCACAGCCACGTGAGCCCGGGCTCCTGGTCCTGTCACGGAGGGCGGTCACTGTCACCCAGACTGGCGGAGCAGCAGCTCGTGGGCAGTGGGCCGGGCCCCCGTGCACGGCGGGCACGCCTCGCGGCCACTGCGGGCATCTCCCTGCCGCTCGCCCCGTCCCCCTCTCTGCCTCTGGCCTGCTGCCGTCCCTACGGGCCCCTCAGGCAGCAGCAGCACCTGTGTGGTCACCTTTAGGTGCCCCGGGGCGGGCCTTCTTGAAGGGACACGGGGAGGGGCGTCCCGAGCGGGGCACGGAAGCCAGAACAGTCCGCGCTCCGCCGAGGGGACAGGAGCCCGAGCAGCCCCGGTGCCAGCCGGCCGGGGCTCGGGTTCTCCCGGTTCGGCTGCAGACCCTCTTGTCCTTCTGGGAACCTGCCCACAGAAACCGTCCTAAGCACCCAGGGTCTGATGCAGGTCCTGCGACGTCCCCGCGGCCAGGGGGAGGGGAGGGAGGAGCCGTGCCCCCCGCCCCCGCGGCGCCCTCACACCTACCCAAGTTGTACACGGTGCACGTGTCCGCGCCAGACATCCTCCTCAGCAACTGCCTGGCGTCCTCGTCCGAGAAGCGCCCTTCGTTGCTGAAGAACGACCTCTCTTCCTCATCGAGAAAAATCACGTTTTCCAGCCTGGAGGAAAGAAGGTGCTTTATTTACAATAGCACGTTTCCTGCCCAAGACCCCCATCTACTCTCTCGTGTGACAGACACCCCCGTCACACCTGCTCTGTGCCCGGCGGCCAGGTCACCGGGACAGAAACAAAATAGATCCGGCCCACAAGGCCCGCCTGGTCCAGCTGCAGGCAGAATGTACGTATCACACGTACGTGTGTGTGCACGTGGGTGTGCACAAGTATGTGTTACAAATGTGTGCGTGTGCACGTGTGGATGTACAGGTCAACCCCTTCGCATCACGAGCTCCCGGGCTCCCCACGACGCCCAGCACAGAAATGGGGCGCTCCTGTCCCCGCCAAGTCCGGGAGATGAAAAACGGGAAGGGGAGAAGGGAGAGAAGGAACAGGCACGTTTCGCTCGTGGGACTAAATCACCAGCGTTACGTGAAACTCTGAAATGCGCCTGGAAACTGGAAGGAGCTGTTTTGAGACGTTAAAGAAAATCTCAGAGTAGCTTCTGGTACATTCAACAGAACAGGCCCGTGTGCCTCAAAGACGTCAGTGTCCTAAAGGACCACGAGGCGAGGGAGGAGAGGCTGGTGGCACGAGGCCTGGAACTTTCTCTGGTTCTCCGGGACACGACTGGGACGCTGGCAAACCCCGAGTGTGGCCTGCAGGGCGCTGCTCCGTCACCGTCCCGATCCCGAAGGGCGCGCGGCGGTGCCCAGGCGGGCGTCCTGGCTTTAGGAGACACGCGCCGCGCCACTCGCCGGGAAAGGGGTATCCTGCTTACAACCACCCCCGACGGCGTCAGTACGAGAAGGAAAAGCGGGAGACGAATGTGACAACGTGCCAACACTTGGGTGACCGGGGGGAAGGGATTACGGGAATTTGACGCTCGTCTTGCAACCTCCCTAAGTCTGAAATTTTGCCAAAATAAAGGAAAAGAAAGGGCAGAGGCACCAGGAGGTGGTTCATGAAACAAAGGATGAAAACCCAGGGTCTGGAACAGGAAAGATGTGCAATCAGCATTTGTGGAGCGAATGAGGGGGTCCGCGGGGCTTTCCCAGGCTTCCTGCCCAGGCCGCGGGACGTCAGGGCCAGAGGACCCCTGAAGACGGGCGTGGGAGGCCAGGTCCAGACCCAGTAAAGTCCCTGTCCCTACGCCCACCTTCTCTGGGCTCATGACTGAGGTCTTGACAATGATGCTTCAAGCCCAGGGGAACGGAATTGCCACCCAAGGATGGGCACGGCTGTTCCCACTGACCGCCCCCCCAAGGACACCCCTGCTGCTGCCCAGGGCCGCACCATGGGGACACTCAGAATTCTCCAGAAGGGCAGGGGCGGGCATGTCACCAGCAGGGTGTGGGGGGTCCCACAGGGAGAGGAGCAGGTCCCCAGGGATGAGCCGTCGGAGACGGGGCCTGGGGGCCAGTGAGAGCCCCAGGAAAACTGGAGGGCAGGGATGGAGGGGGTGTCTCACGTAGGGGCACACGTGTCAAAGCAGACTCGTTCCGGAAGGGGCCTGATGGCAAGGGGCAGCCTTTGACATCGGCGGTCACCAGGGTCTGTGTCGTGGGGGGCCTTGAAGGCCAGGCCTAGAATCTCGAGCACCTGACTTCGGCTCAGGTCATGATGTCGTGGTCTGTGAGTTCGAGCCCCGCGTCGGGCTCTGTGCTGACAGCTCGGAGCCTGGAGCCTGTTTCAGATTCTGTGTCTCCCTCTCTCTGCCCCTCCCCTGCTCACACTCTGTCTCTTTCTCTCTCAAATTTAAACATCAAGAAAAGAAAAGAAAAGAAAAGAAAAGAAAAGGAAAGAAAAGAAAAGAAAAGAAAAGAAAAGAAAAGAAAAGGGAGTGGCAAGGTGTATGGGGGTGAATAGTGTCCCTCAAAATTCATGTCCACCTAGGACCTCGGGAGGTGATTTATTCAATGAAGGGTCTTTGCAGATATAACCAGTTGAGGTGGGGGTCACACTGGGGCAGGGTGGGCCCTAATCCAATGACTGGTGTCCTTATAGGACGAGGCTCGGAGACACGTGCTGGGGTGAGGAGGCCGTGGGAAGACGGAGGCAGAGACCGGGGTGATGTGGCCACCAGGAGCTGTGAGGAGGGCACCTCCAGAGGAAGTGGGGCCCTGTGGCACCTTGACTCTGGACTCCTGGCCCCGTGGGCTGGGACAGAATCTCCACCTGCTGAGCCAAGCCCCCCGGCGTGGGATGTCGTGTATTTCAGAGAACAGCCCCGGGCTGCACTTGGAGGAGGGATACGAGGGGTCCAGGTAGGAGGCTGACGCCAGCCCTGGGGACAAGGGAACAGGCGCCCGGGCGGTGGCGAGGGGGAGGGTCAGGGGTGCCATCCGGGACCTCGTCCACGTGTGTCACCAGGCTGCCCCCGGGGGTAGGGGAGCGGGCTCGGGAGAGGGCAGGGCCTCAGCCACTCACTCAGACACTTGGCCCTGCACACTGATGTCACTCGTGCGCACAAACCCGACCTGGCCCGAGGCCGTGTGCCGGCCCAGGCACCAGGGCAGGCCGGGCACCCGGGCGCCCAGGACCTCGATGACGTCACCGCCGCGGAAGGTCAGCTCTTCAGGCCCGGAGCCCTGGTAGTCTGCCACTGCTGAGGCCAGGCCCACGGCTGCGGAAAGGAGGCCACGAAGTCAGTGCTGGGGGCGCACCCCGGGGCTCTTGTCCAAGAACAGCTGGTCAGGGCTGCCACGAAGTGTGGCCGCTGCACCCAAGGGGCTGGACATCTAGGGGCCCCCGGAGGGGGCGCTTCCTCCGCACAGCGAGCATGGGAAACTGAGGCCCAGAGACATTACCTAACTTGGCCCAGGGCGGACGCGGCTGTAAACATACATCCCTCTCCCTCGGGGCCTCGCAGCCACTTCACAGGTATACAGGGCCCTGCCAGCTTGGGGCAGAGCAGAGAGCACTGGACCAGGAGCCCAAGTCAGAGCCCCACTCTGGCCTTTCGGGAGAAGACCCAACACCTAAGCCTCCGGACCCTCATGAGCTCACGCGGCAACATCAGCGGGAGCCTAGCCCTCCCGTCCCAGGGCCCTCTGAGGTGTCTCAAGTGCGGCCGGAGAGAAAGCAGTGCTTGATGGGTGCTCTGTGAATGGGACCCTCGGGGCTCCCCGGAGGCAGCGACGGGGACGCGGCCCGGCTTCCCCGCACCCCGTGAGACGAAATCCGGGCCAGCCGGTGGACCTCTCTGAGCTTCGTTGTCGCAGCATGAACTGCAGGGGATTCTAGCCACCCCCTCTGGCTTGGGGAGGATTCAGGGCGAGCACAGAAGCTTCCAGAATGCGGGTGCCTGCCCCTCCTTGCCCACGCCTTTCCCAGGGGAGAAAGGCCAGCGAAAGCATTTACCCATCAGCGGAACGTCCGACGTCACAGGGCCGCTCACGGAGTCGTCGATGGGGTCCCAGGCGACCCTGAGGGCCCACCTGGAGGGAGACACGAGAGGATTTCAGATGTGAGGCGAGTGGACGATGCGTAGACGGGATAAGTCAGCAGCCCCCAGACACCCAAGCAAATCTCACCACTTGCCACCACTATGCACATACAGGCACACACACACACCTGCCCAGGTGGGCAGCCTCAGACCTCGGCATGTGGCCGTGCCTGCAGGGAGTCCCCTTCCCTTCCTCCGGCTGGCCTCCTGAGAAACCTCCCTCCATTAGCCCGGGACAGCAGCCAAGCCATTGCCAACTATTTCACAGATTCTAAGCATCAGGTCATCATCGACTTTCTCTCTTTGCTTTGGCTGCCAGGAAGCTCCAAGCCAAGTTAACGCCCCACGCTCAGCTCCTGAGCAAGAACTGGCGTGCTACCCAAGCTTCCTCTGCCTTGGTTTTCATCTGTACAGATTTCCACATGCCTCCTTCCTACGGGTGCACGGTAGGCAGCTGGCTCCCGCAAAAGCTTTTCAGAACGAGCTAGAACACGAAGCAAGAGCTCCACGCTGCACAGTCTGGTGCCATCGAATGCCAGCCCTGCCAGGGAATGTCAGCGTCCTCGGGCAGCTCGCAGCCCTGAGGCCCAGAGCTGGGCTCACTGTCACGGCCACACACCGGAAGCCACAAACAGGGTCAGGACCGGGTCTGCCTGGAGCACCGTCCAGCCCCTCTGGCTGAGGCTGGACCAGCGCCTGGGGGCGGGGGGCGCGGTGGGGGCTCCAGGAGGCCTGACGACACACAGGACGGGACGGGCCGGAAGCGGAGACACAAAGGTCGGTACCTACTGATGAAATGGGATCAGAGGTTCCGGAGCGGCCACCGCTGCCGTGTCCTGGGAGCACGTGCCGGGGCTGGGCGCCTTAGAGTCCGCTGCCGGGGCTGCGGCTCGCCTCGGGGGCTGCGGGCCTGCACCCCGGGGGCTGGTGGTCACTCTCACGCGGTGGTCGGGACACAGGACAAAGAAAGGGCCTTCGAAGTGACAGACAGTGGCCTTCAGTGTGGGACCCACCCGTCCCCTCCAGGCCGCACGCGGGAAGGCAGTCCTGCGGGGTCTCCCCAGCCCCGGTCCCGGCCGCCCCCCCCCCCCCCCCCCGGGACTGGAAGGCCGGCGCCGGCCTGGAGTCCCAGCTCTGCTCACACCTGCCCGGGGAGCCTCGCTGAACCTCAGACCCTCGGGGCCTCAGTTTCCCTTCCTGTGGTCCCCAGGGTCCTGCCTGCCGGGACCACCCCCGGGAGCCCGGCCACAGCCGGCCGGCCGCCTTTCTTCGCGTCCGCAGCCAGGGCGAGACCGGCAGCTGCGTGTTCTGTTTGCTGCTGACCCGACCCAATGACGAGGCCACCTTGGCGCTCAAAGCAAGACCGCGTCGGGTCAGGAACCCGGGATGGCGGTGCCACTTGGCAGAAATGCTTTTTCTCTTCTTTCCTGGGGGCCTGGCCAGGTTTCTACAGCGAAGTGACAGGGCCTGGGCGCTTCATGGCTGGGGTCCCCCCCCCCCCCCCGCATGCTCCTCCCTGCACGAAGCCACCGTCTGTCCCGGCGTGCACACCGGGGCCTCCAGGACCCTCCTGCGGCCCGTGGCCCCCGTGGCCCCAGCGTGGTGTGCCCCCGGCCGACGTCACCGTCACCATGCAGCGCTCACCCTCCTGGGCGAGGAGGATCTCCTGTGTCCGTGTCAAGGCCTCCTGGTCCACGTGGACTTGGATGGTCGTCTCCTCGTCTTCGCTGGGCGCGAGCAGCCAGAAGGCCTGGTCCACGAGCAGGTTTTCCAGGCAGTGGTGAGTGAAGCCTGGGGGCCAGACGGGCCTGGTGAGCGGCAGGCCCCAAAGGGAGACACGGAAACCTTCACAGGCCGGCGCGGGGGGAGCCCTGCCCTGCCCTGGGGCCTCGCGGTGCCGTCTACAACCCAGGCAGCCCCAGGTCTGACCACCTGGGCTGTGAGTGGACCGGCCGCGACCGTGGGCGACACACTGGCCTTCTGTGACCCTCAGTCTCCTCGTCTCTGAGACGGGACAAGAGGCTTCAAGGTCGAGTGTGCTGGGGGGTTGGCACAGGCCCCGCTCAAGGTGTGCAAGATGCCGTTGCTCTCATTGTCCACTCTGTCCGTCCTCAGACCCAGGTGGTGGGGCGAGGTCCCCGAGAGGACGCGGCCAGACCCTCGCGGATGCCTCCCGGCGGGCTGGGGGCGCTTTAGAAACAGAGCCCTTTGGATGAGCTGGAAATAACCCAGTCTGCACTCAGCCAGTCTGAGCTCAGCGTCCCCCGAGGTCTGGCCGTGCAAAGCTACCACACGGTGCAGCGCCGGGAGGAACTCGGGGCGCGGCCCAAATGTGGGCACAGACGGGTGTGCCTCTGTGTCCCCACCCATCACGCCATTTCCCCCCCGAGAGCAGGTGAGCGAGCCCCACTGCCCAGGCCGTCGTGAACAACCCTAACCCGAAGCCCGATCTATGACATAACGTGCTAGGCGTGTGACAAGTGTCCTCCGGGGGGGGGGGGGCTCCCCATAACCAGCTCTGGGAAGGTCACCACCTTACCAAGAGCGTGGTAAGTGGAGAACTTCCAGATCTCTTCGAAAGTCTTAAACGACACCACAATCCGGTCCTGGTCACTGTGGATAGACAGCAGCCTGGCCGATAACTCCTTATGGGGAAGAAACAGTCCCGGGGGCCGTCAGGCATCCGACGGCCGGGAGGAGCCAGCCGTGGCTCCCCAGTGCCTCTGCCCAGCCCTGCTCCTTCCCTGAGCCCCTGGGGGCTCAGACTCTGGGCCCCGCTCTCGGTGACTCCGCACCAGGGACAGCAGGCTCTCGGGCAGGCTGGGCTCTCAGCCCCGTGCAGCCCCTTGTCTCTCCCAGCCCCTCCCGCGGCACTGATGCAGACGTCCACACTCACCCTGCACCCGTCTCCTCTGACCCCCGTCCCGTGAACTAACTCCCCTGCTGGTGATGGGGCATTGGAATAACACCAGCGGGTACAAGGCACAGCGTCGTGTGTCCTGGGGAAGGGGAGCTACCAGGGCCCCACCTGACACGCTGACGACGGAAGCCACTCTTCTAATCTGGAGCCCGACCCTCAGTAAGCGGCCCGCGGGATTCGGCCGCTTGCCTGGCCCCGCCAAGGGCGGCCAGTCCCGGGGCACCGCGCTCGTGCTCGCGTGCCGTCTGGACCTCCCCCTCCTCCCGGGGCCACCCCTGGCCTCTGTCCCCGTTCTCAAGCCCGGAGCCCCTGCTCCTTCGCTCCCGCGGGCTCGTTTTCCACCCCGAGGAGCCAGACTCACCCCCAGCACGCTGGCCACTTCGCGGCTGTCGTTTTCCAGCAGGCGGAGCCGGGCCCGCATTGCCTGCTGCAGGCTGGGGTCTGGAAGCCCCGTCTTCCTCCGCACGGCCAGCAGCTGCAGGGTCAGGTCTGGAAGGGGCCGGCGCCCAGCGAGCACTCAGCAAAGTCACGGGGGTCACCGTGACCTCCAGCCCCGACCTCTCCCACCGCCGAGCTCCAGACGGGGGCGTTCGAGTGTCAGCGGACACCCTCAGGCACCCCAGAGCCCACCGTCCTGCCCCCAAACTGACCCTTCCGCCTCTGTCCCATTTCCAGAAGGGCCCCCAGCCCCCGCCCTGCAGACCAAGGACACCTCCCTGCACCACACGGCACGAGGGTCCACCTCGTAAAACCAGCTGTAAAACCAGGCCCAACCCACCGTGGCACCCCTCCCCGGGGCCCCGGGTCACGCCCCCCGCCTCCAGACCATCCTCTGGTCCACGGAGAGCCGGGGGGTCCCTGACACTGAGCTCTGGCTCGCTGTCTGCCCCAGCTCTCGGCACCCCCCCAGGCAGTGCCATCCGGTGTCCTGAAGGGCGGCCGCCAGCCATGCGGGGCCGTCGAGCTCTGGAAATGTGGCCAGTGCATCCGTGGGAACTAGATTTTAAATTTTATTTAAGTTAAATCGGAACAAAAGCTCCCCCCCCCCAGCCTCTTCTGTCCCTCCCATCTAGCCTGCGGCCTCTCGGCTGCCCTAGGACATCAGGACATCCCCCACCCTGCCCCAGGGCCTTTGCACTCACCACATCCTCCACCTAAAGCACTCTCTCCCAGATCAAATCCTGGCCTGCCTGCCTGGCTGCCCTACAATTCAGATCTCGGTTCAAGTGCCCCAAGCCCACCCCCACCCCTGTCCTCCTAAGAGGCCTCCGAACCAGGCTACGGAGATCCCCAGGGCATGGACTGCTCCAAGGAGGTGGAGGGGGATGATGCCGGAGGAGAAGAGAGGGGGAAGGGAGAGAGAAAGGTGGGGGCGGAGAAAGAGAAGAAGGGAGATGGGGAGGGGAGTACAGGGGAAGGGAGGGGAGAGAAGGGCGGTATGGAGATTTCTGGAACCTGGCATCGGCCCCACTCCCCCAGCAGGAAGCGTGGCCGACATTTCACAACTGGTTCTAAGATGTGCCCCTGCTCCCGTAAGAGGGCGGGACCCAGAAATAATCTGCCACTTGCTCAACGCGCCCGGTCATCCCGAGTGACCACAGGCAGAGCCGGCTGCCCGGAAGGAAAGTCGGAAGAGGAGGGTGGCGAGGCAAAGGTGAGCCGCCACCGCTGGGGGTCAGGAGCAGGGGCTCAGGGGTAGGGGGCTTCTGCCCGCCCCCCCCCCCCCCCCCCGCCACCCAGGGCTGCCTCCCGCATTTGCGCCCCGCAGAAAGCCCCCTGGCCCTCGGGGCCCCCTCCCCAGAAGTCAGTCCTCGGCCGCCGCTCCCAAGGGCCCTGCTCCTTCCTCTGCGTCCCTAACCCGGTTATGTCCCACCTGTGACGCCTCCCCAGAGTGTCACTTCCCCTGCATGTGGTCCAGCCTACTGGGCCGTGTCCCCTCCTCGGGCAGATGCAAACACAGACTCCACAGGAGCCCTTTCCAAAGGCAGACAAACTCCAGCCTTCGGGCCCCAAGTGGAAATGCAGAGTCCTGGGCCCTCCCCCAGCGGGGCTGGATGGGAACCTGGGCACGGGACCCGGCCATCTGCATTTAGGAAGTCTCCCTACCCCCACAGGGATCCTCAGGCAGGAAGTCTGGGGACCACACTTTGAAAATCACTGGGTTAGGGGCGCCTGGGTGGCTAAGCGTCTGACTTCAGCTCAGGTCATGATCTCACGGTCTGTGAGTTTGAGCCCCGCCTTGGGCTCTGTGCTGACAGCTCGGAGCCTGGAGCCTGCTTGGGATTCTGTGTCTCCCTCTCTCTCTCTCTCTCTCTCTCTCTCTCTCTCTCTCTTTCTCTCTCTCTCTCTGTCCCTCCCCTGCTCACACTCTGTTTCTTTCTGTCTCAAAAATAAATAAACATAAAAAAAAAAAGAAGAAGAGGAAATCTCTGCGTTAGACTTTCCTGAACCTGCAGGCCATGGGACAGTGAGGGTGGGCGCAAGGGGGGGTGCCCAGGGACCCCACATTCACGTCCCCACCCACACTGAACCCTGTGGTGCCATGTGGCATGTGAGGACATCTACCTGTGGGGCAGGTTCCCATCTGGCCGGGAGGGGTCCCAGCAGTCGGCCCAGAGCCGCCAGGGGCCGGGGAGGCATCTGTAACACAGCAGGTTTGGGGGTCAAGGTCAGAACAGGCACAAACCCCCCCAATATTTCTGGAGGAAAAGAGGTGTGTCCGCACACCTGCGAGGGGACGAGGACGGGGCGGGTGTGAGGGTCTCCCTGTGCTGTGCAACAAACAGCACGAGTGTTGTCTTGCTGTGCCGGAGTCTAGAAAGTTCTCACCGGCTAAAACCAAGGTTTCGGCAGAGCCGGCTCCTGCTGGAGGCTCCGGGGGGTGGGATGGGGGCGGGGGGTGGTCTGTCTCCAGCTCGTCCGCCCCCCTCGATCTCTGGTTCTTCCTCCAGTCTCAGAGCCAGAAGCCCGGCAGCCTCAGTGACTCTGATTCTGACCCTGAGGGTTTTTTTCCCATCTCAGGATCCTCGACTTACCCCCACCCCTAAAATCACTTCTGCCATACGTTCTGGGGATCAGGACGTGGACTTCTTTGGGGCCACCGTTCTGCTGACCCCAGAGGAGAGGTGACAGCCCGGAAGGAACCCAGAGTCCGGGGCAGACAAGGCTGTGTGCTGATCAGTCTGCAGCAGTCGCTGACCGAGGGTGAACCGCGCCCCCTCGGCCTCGTGAGGTGAGCAGGGCGCGGCTGACAACCTGGCTAGGGTTGTGGACGCACCCCGAAGTGCAGGGTCGGTGGAGGGGGCTCACGCAGGGCAAGCCCCCTTTGGGAGACCCCCAACGGGCAGCCAGGCAGGGGACCGGGAGGAGGGAGGAGACGCGAGGACAGGGGAGCCTGGGGAAGGGCAGGAGGCACAGGCCGTCCCTGCCTCGGGGAGGGTCTTTCCCCTCCTTCCCTCATCTCCAGAGCCCAAGGAGGTAGACAGTGGGGTCCTGGAGATCACCTCGCCACCCCTCAGGTTCCCAAGTGGGGAAACCAGTGACAATCAGGATTACACCAGGGCCCGGGCAGGAGCGCGGCCATGCTTCTCAGAACAGCCTCCTGAGCCCACGTCTCTGGGTTCATCTCCCCCCTCCCCCCCCCAGAAAGAGCCCTGCCTGGTCCTTGCCCGGTCCTTCCTGGCCACTGGGCCCCTCCCAGGGCGTCCTCCTCAGAGGAATGGGCTGTCCCATCCTGAGCAACCCCAGGGCTTTATGTCCTGAGGACAAAGCAGGACTGCGGGAACGCAAAGGTTTGTAACAGAGCCATTCATCGAGGTGCAGCCGTTCTAGAACTTTCCCAGCCCCCTTCCCCTTCGCCACGCCAAGTTCTGCTATCGTGGACACGCACCCCTGGAGAAACACTAGCTGGGCCCCCGTCTCTCGCAGGGTGAGAGGGCACTCACTGGGCACGGGACTCTGTTTCGACCCACACTCTGGCCGCAGACACGGCTCCGTCCGCGGGCGGCTGGACAACAGGGAGGACGGTCCGAGCTGTACTCACCACCTCTGACCACCACCTGGGCTTCCTCGGGCCCCACGCGCTCCCAGGCGACCGACGAGCTCACGGCCACTCTCTGGACCTCGTGGCCGCGGCCACTGCCTCCCGAGGGCCCCGCAGGCCCCCTCCCCATCGGGGCCGGCCCCTCGCCAGCCGCGTCCCCTGGGCCCTCCATGACGGGTGGCGGCACCATCAGCACCGGGGGCTCCGCATGCCCGCTGGCCGCTGTGGGGAGAGCAGAGGGTGGTGGTCAGCGCTGAGGCCTCTCCGGGAACACGGGTGCCCACGGAGAGGCCGCCACAGGGGCCGGGGTCAGGAGAGAAGCCTCCGCTTTGCCTGGGGGGTGTCTCCGCTTCCTTTCAGAGGTCTGTCCGTCTGTGTGTCACCGCTTCCCCGGCTAGGACGACCCTCCGAACCCCCAAGCCCCCAGCCACGTGCTCTTCCCGAGACACGTGCGGCGTTTGCCCGGTGATGAGGCCAACACCGGCCTCGCCTGCAGGTGGACAGACGGGGCCCCGTTCTTGCCGGCCCACGGGCCACTAGGAAATAGCTCAGAGCCTGACCCGTCCTGGTGCTCGAACATCCCTGCAGGCACTGGACGGATGTGTGGGAACAGGGAGCAGAGTAGTCCTCGTGGGGCACCCGGCACCTTGCATTTGAGATGAGTCCCCCCTCGTGTTCCGTCCAGCCAGAGCTGAGACAGACTCCCCCAGAGGCAGCCACTCGGGTCCGACTCGCACAAGCCTCAGTGTCGCTGTGATTCTGGCCCCGGGTTCCCAAGAGATCCCGTTGCCCCTTACAGCGACCCCCTGGGCTCCAGCTGGCTCAGCGGGCTCGGCCTGGGCTCTCGTGGGGCCGCTGGAACGTGGTCCCATCCCACTGGTCAGGAAATGGGCCAGGTTCCGGGCCGCCTCGGAGGAAAGGAAGCAGGTGGGGGACGGCAGGGAAGGAGGAAGTGGCCGAGGCAGAACCGAGGTGGATCGGGCCACTGCTCCCCACCCCGGGCGCCCTTGGGCCTCCCAGCCACCCTCCCCCCCTCCCCCCCCCCCACCAGGAGCTGTCATCATGCTTCACTCGTGCCTGGGGTCACAGATGAGAGGCTGTTACAAATGGACACACGGTGCTCCTGGGATGGGAGCTCTGTCACCACTCAGGACACAGGGCAACAGAGTCCCCTTTCCAAAGGAGGGGGGGGGTGCGGTGGCAGGGGCAGGGCTGAGGAAGGGAGGGGAGGACTCCCAGCTGTGGCCATTGGGACCGGGTGCAGCCAGGTCTTGGGGACACAGGTGGCAAGGGATGGCCCTGCTCGGTCACGTTTCACATGGAGATCGGTGAAACAATGCTAGGACGCACAATTAAGGGAATCCCCCTTATTTCGGGCCTCCCTGATCCCTGATGATGAGCTATGGGATTTCAAGCCAAAGCCGGAACAGGCCGGCGGGAATCCCCTCTGCACAGAGCACACAGAGACAGGAAAACACCCCCGGCCCCCCTCTCCGGGGACAACAATGCCAGTGTGGCTTCCTCCCGGCCCACCCCCTTCCCGACGGATGCTGGGGAGCAGGGCCCGGGCAGCGGACAGAGAACTCGGAGGCAGCGGCCTGGAGAGTCCCACCGGCCCCCGGCCCTGTCTCCCCAAGGCACCTGCTGCCCATGGCAGGAGGCAGGACGCACACTGGGGCAGCCGGGGAGGCGCCGTGGGTCTGGGGTGCAGCACAGATGAGGCGAAGGCCCCCAGAGGCGTTGAGCACCCCCACGAAAGCTGAGGAGCCACTGAAGCGTTTAAAGCCCGGAGTAGCGGGTTTGGTTCTGTGCCTTGGAAAGTTCCCTCTGGCCCTTGTGCAGAACGAATTGAGGAGATGGAGACAGGGCCGCCCTGGGCCTTGGGTTTATTTCCTCCCCTCAAATTTTCACCAGAAACAAAGGGGCAGCTGGACCTTTACTAGACCCAGTGTGGAATATTTTCACAACTATTTACAGAACCCCATCCGCTCAAAGCCCCTGTTCCCGCCTCCCTCCAGACTCCCCAAACCCGAGGACTGGAGAGCGAGCCGGGTTCCCAGAAAGCCACCCGCACGTGCCAGGGCTGGTTCCGGGGCAAAGAGAGCTCTCCTGACGCTGGAGGTGAGGGGAAGGGCGCCGGGCAGCCAGGAGGGGCGCAGGGGGAGGTGGGGACCACGTGTGGAGGGGCTGACAGGTGGCCGTCCACGTTGCCAACGGCACGGTGGGGCAGAGCCCCAGAGACAGCCAGACGTCCAAAGTCGCTGCAGCCCTGCTGTCCCAAGGGGGGCAAAGCATGAGTAGCCTCACAGCTGGGCGAGTGGAGAGCGAGGGCGGGGGCCCAGACCTCAGGCTCCCACCCCCTGACCCCAGGGGACAGGCCGACCCCTCCCGCCTTGTGCTCCTCCCAAGCTGAACAGGACGCGCAGGGTCACCAGTAAGGCCCCCGCCCTCCCTCCTTCCTGGCCTTGGGGATTAGTGGTCAGGGCTCCCGTGGGAGCCTCTGCTCGTCCCCCGACACACTCAGTCCAGCCACACGTGTCCTCCACGGGCTGGGCACCAGCAGGCGTCCCAGGGGCACTGGGCAAGCGGTGGCAGCTCGGCCGGTGGCCACGCACGCCCCAGGCTCCTGGATGGTGACTGGGGGGGGGGGGGTGGGCCTCGGCCCCCAGGGGCTTTGCCCGGCCCACCGCCCCGCGGACCCTCCGTTTCATTCCCCGAAATGCTAGAGCCACTCCTGCCGGGGCCTTCTCAGCCCATTCCAAGCCAGGATTGCCTCTACAATCCGAACGACAAAGGCGGAAAGAAGGAAAAGTCGGAACGGCCACAATAGCTGCAGAGGCAGGGCTCCCGGGTTTCTGGTGCCCCTCGTGTGGCCTTGCCAGACAGCCCCTCACTACAGGGAAACAGGGACCCTCCCCGCCCTACAGGGACCAACACTCCCCCAGCAGCCCAAGGCCCCCAAGGCTTACAGAGGCGATGCCCCTGCCCCTCCTCCAACCGGGACCTGATTCCCATCTGAGGGGCACAGCCTGGCGGGGGGGGCAGGAGGCACCTGACCCAGGGAGCAGCCAGCACCCCACCCCCCTGCACACGGCCAGGCCCCGCAGCCCCTCCCCTCTCCAGGGATGCTGCCAGGGCCCAGGGGAAGAAGCCCGCCGGGGTCTGCAGTCACCCAGGGCCGTCTCCACACAGCCTCGTCACTCAGGCCCTGGTGCCTGCACCCCCTGCTCCCCGCGCCGTCTCCCTCCTCGAAAGCACGAGGCCCCCTCCGCATCTTCCTGGATATGGCTCCGCGTGCCGGCCGCCTGCCCCAGCCCCCAGCCACGTCCAAGCCCCAGTTGATTTCTTTCCCTCCTCGCCTCACCAACTCTGCTCCCCACACCTGCTCCTGCACCGCTGCCCGCCACAGGTGGATGTCAGGACCGGGGTGCTCAAGGGGCTTTGAGGTCAGTCCACCGTCCTTCTGCCCTTCCATTGCGAAGCCCACGCAGGGCCCCAGGCCTCCCACCCCGCCGGCCACGTCACCCTTCAGGGGACAGGTCTGAGTCCCCACCTTGGGTACAGGAGGGGCCCCGGCAGCCAGATGTCAGCCTTTCGTTCTGCCCACCTCTGCCCGCGGGTCAGGACTCGCCCGTCCGTGTGTGCGTCCGGGCCCATCGTCCGGGCTCCCGGCAGCCTCAGGGACAGCTTCCTGAGGAAAGGGGAGGCTTCCTGGGCTCACAGACCCTCCCCCCTGCTCAGTGATGGATGTGCCCGAGCAGGCGGGGCCCCCAGTGACAGGCCTCAGCCCGGGGTTCCTAGTCGCGGCCGGAGATGAGGAAGTGAGCCCAATCTCTGCCCAGAGTTCCCTCCCCGCCGGTTCCTATAATGGCCTTGCCTGGCCTCACAGGCCGTGGCTCCTGCCGTGGACGCGGCTCCCACACTGCCGGGGCCGCTGACCTGCGGTCCTGGGGGGCTGCTCGCTGGTCACCATCAACGGCAGACTCTCCCTTCCGGCCTTTCCCTCTCTGTTCGGTGTATCTGGGACAAACCCAGGGGGCACCTGCTGGGTCCGCAGCAGCCCCCAGGCCCTGGCCAGCGCCCAGCCCAGGAGGGAGGAGTGTGGCCCCAGAGCACAGACACGTGGGGTCGATGGGCCGGGAAAGCCTGCGTGCCCCCCTCAGCCCACCCAGAGGGTGAGAACGAAAACTCGCGCCTCACGGGGACGTCGACCAGTAAACAGATGGTACTCCAGGGTGGCAGCTGGCACTTAATAAGTGTGGGTTTAGCAGAGGGCGAGGTCGTACCCTTCCAGCCCGGAACACGTTCAGGGAGGTCTGGTCGGAGCATTCACTGGGCTCGTACTGAACAAATACCTTGTGGGCCCACGCAGACCTTGTCCAAGCTCCAAGAAGCATCTCTTGACAGCTGTCTGGTCACCCCGGGACTGGGGTGACCAGTGTCCCCCAGATTCGTACCCACCAGGGAACCTCAGAAGGCATCTTATAAGAAGAGGAGGGACACAGACAGACAGACACGGGGTGGGGGCCGTGTGACCACAGAGGACAGACGGAGGATGTGGCCCACCGCCCAGGAGCTCCTGGAGCCCCAGGAAGAGGCGGGAAGTTCCCTCCCCTGGAGCCCCTGGAGGGAGCTCGACCCTGGAGACACCTTGATTTTGGACTTTGGGGCCCTGGACCGCGAGAGAGTCAGGTCTCATCGCCGGCCGCCGCGTGTGGGGCTGTGTCGCGGCCGCCCCGGGGAACTAATTCACCTGTGACCCCCGCGCCTGCTTTCTCTGCCAGAGGCAGGATGGAGCTCACCCGCGTCATGGGATTTTGTGAGAACCAAGTCAGAACGGCCCATACGGGACGCGTCGTGGTCACCGACAGCGGTGCTGATGTTCTGAACAGACACTACCCCGAAGTGCTAACCAAGCACGGCCGTTTAATCGTCGTGATGACTGGGGGAGGGGGGGGGGGGCTGCCACTGTGCCCTTTTCACAGGTGGCCAACCTGAGGCTTACAGCCAGGGACCCGGCCCCGCCAGGGTGGCGGGGGGAGCACACATGGGATTCGAACCCAGAGGAGCTGAGTGCAGCACCTGTCTCGGGCCCCCGCCCCGCCTCCCGCCAGGAGTTCAGCCACAGAGCTGGGGGTCCTGGGGCGCCTGGAGGGGTCACTGGACGCCGGGAGAGGGTCTCAGTTGGTGTGCTGGGAGCACGTACCCAGGGCAGGACCTGGCGTTGGAAATCCTGGGCCCGTGTCCTCCCCCACGACCGTCTGGTGGGTGCCCCTGGTCCGGGCACTCGCCCCATCTAGTTGACGGAAAAGAGGCCCAGGGTTGGTGACCTCGGAGTGGCCAGGCCACCGCTGCAGAGCCACCCTGGGCTGTCTTGTGGCCTCCCCTGCGGCGTGTGCCCGAGGTGGCGCCATTCCAGGGCGGGGGACGAGACCCCCGAGACCCGGAATCCCTTATCGCAGGCCGCGTGCTCAGCCGGGGGACAGGCCAGCTGAGCGCCCGCACGGAGTGGGGTCAAGCGAGCTCACAGAAGCCAGGCTGGGCCAGCGTCCCAGAGTCCCGGCTGCCGTCTGCTAACCGGGACCCAGACCTCCGGGCTCCCCAGGCCACGGCTCTGCTCCCACAGTCCCAACACAGCAGAAAAGGCTTCGAGAAATCCAAAGTTGAGAGGCCATTCTTAGACCCCACCGTGCGCGGCAAGACCCGACTCCGGGGCCAACACCTGCCTCGCCCGGCCCAGCGCCCCCCATACCTGCTCCTGCTGCTCAGACGCCGCTCCCCGCCCGGGGGGGTGGGCGGCAGGACCGCAGGCACCCGGTGGCGGCTCCCGGCCCCTCCTGGCTGGCCCCGCGGGCTGTCTCGGCAGCCGGGGCGGCCGGCCGCCCACAGCCCAGCTGTCCGCACCGCGGCTGCCACCACCCCCTGCTTCCTGCCACACTTCCTCCCTGCGCCCCGGGCCGGTGGCGAGAGGTTGGCCCAGCGCGCCTGCCTGGCGTTGATCATTAGCTCCTCCCTGGACCAGCTCCAGGCCCGGCCGCCTGCCCCACCGCCCAGCCCCCAGGCTGTGAGAGCCAGGGAACCACCCAGGTTCCAGCCTGGGCCCCGGGCTTGGGGAAGTGCACCAGCCGCTGGCCGAGCGGCCCCGCCAAACCTCAGCCCTGCTCTGTTCCTCTTCCACTTGCCCCACACGGACACACACGCACGGACACACGTGCAGCCCCGTCCCTCTGCCAGGTGCTACCCCAGCCCATTGGCCCGCCAGGGACAGATCGGGGTCGGACCACGATTCTCCTTGCTCCCTGACTTCCCACCGGCTCTGGGCCCCACCTGGGGATCTGGGCTCCGCTCACCAGGGCGGGGGGGTGGGGGGAGAGCTAGGCAGGGAATGAACTGGGGTCAGCCCGCAGCCCCGTCCTCCCGTGTGCTCACTGAGGCAGGGGCACGGCTCCCGTCGGACCCCAAGAATCACCGCAGGAAAGCCACCTTCTCCCCTGTCCTGTGCTCAGACGGGCCAGGCTTTCACACCTGGCCTGGATCAGACCAGGAAAAAATCTCCAATTCAGTAGAAATGTGACTGTTTCACACACAGTGAAACTGAGGCTCAGGGAGGTCACGTGATATGCCCAAGGCCAGTGACGATTAGAAGAGCCCAGAACGGGTCTGACAGATGCCAAAGCCCCGAGGCCGGGGTTTCTAAGGGCCTCACTGCTGACACTTGGGACGATCGCTCTTTGCCGTGGGGAGTGGCTGCTGTGTAGACGTGGGATTTCAGCAGCACCCCGGCCCGGCCAGCAAGATGCCCGTACCACCCACACCCCAGCTGTGACGGCCACACACATCTCCAGACATTAGTCACCTGGGGGCAACGGTCCTCACCCTCCTGCCCGCCTGTCCTTCCTCTCACCGGTTCCTGGTGTCACCCACGGCCACCCAAAGTTACCAATTCCCCTCCCTCCCTGCGGGGCCAGAGCCCAAGTGCCTCACTGGGTGGAGCCGGCCACTGAGGCCGAGAGCGGGCGAGGGTCTCCCTCTGGGGGCTCCAGCAGGTCACGGGCACAGCCATGTCTGGCACACGCCTAGCCCGGCCACCCCGCCCGCTGCACAGAGACCCCCACAGCGGGAGCCAAGGGTCAGGGGGAGGCGTTTTCACAGTCTCCTTGGCCGCGGGCAGATCTGACGCTCCTCTGTGGGTCCCAGGGGCCGGAGCAGGGGGTACAGCTGCTTCCCCGGGCAACCCCTTCCCTCTGGGAGGTGTGGCCTTGTCTCCCTGGAGGGACAGCTGTGAGGGTCACACTGCCAGTGTCCTGGGGCTGCCGTGACAGAGCTCCACAGACCGGGTGCCTTAGTCCCTCCCCGTCTGGAGGCCAGAAGTCTAAATCAGGCCTGGGCAGGCCTGCGCCCCCTCCCGAGGCTCCTTCCCACCTCTACCAGCTCCCGGGACCCCGGGTGCTCCTGGGCTCCCGGCCACGTCGCTCGGGCTCCCCCAGCAGCACGTGGCCACCCCTGCACGTCTCCTCTTCTCTTCCGCCAGGTGGTGTTCTGAGGTTCCCGTGGGCCACCATCCCGCCCAGGACCCCTAAACGCCCGTGGGAGTGGGGAACAGGCTCAGGACACGGCAGCTGGCGAACACTCACACCCGCCTGCCTGGCCACAGCGCCGCCCTCTGGTCGCGCCTCAGCCACCCGTCGTCCTTCAGGGGCGCGTCCTCCTGCCCACCTCTGGGAGGCCTGAACAAGGTCCGGGTGCCCTGTCCTGAGGCTCCTCCCGGGCGAGAGTCCTCACTGCCCCTTCCTCGCAGACACCTGCCTCTCCGTCTCCCCACCCTCCTCCATCCACTCCAGTTCTGCTTCCAACCTGCCCAGCCCAGCGGGGCCTGCCCAGCGCCCTGTGCCTCTGCCCTCACAGCCCTGGGGACCGGTGATGCCCTCGTCCGTGTGAAGGACCCACTGCGCATTGGAAGTTGGATTCTCCTTGCCCCCCCCTCTGCAGCATGGGTGCTCCTCTCCTGCGGCCACTCTCCGGGGCGGGCCTGCCTCCCCCATCCAGACACAGGGGCCCCAGGGCAGCTGGCACCTGCGGATGCCCACGGACGGGCCCACAGCACCCCCGGGCCCCCCTGTCACCCCTCCGGCCTTCTCACCGGAGGGGAGAGCTCCTACCACAAGGGGTAGGAGGTGGGCACCTGCGTCCGTGGACAGCACCTTGAAGGTCAGCTCTGCCGCGCTGGCCACACGACCTTGGCGTTTTGGATTCTCACGGAGGCCCCAGATGGGGTCAGATGCTATTCTGCGGTCTTACTCTCGGTCATCACGAGGATTAAACTAGACGCAGGAATGCTCCAACAGACCAAGTGCAGACCGTTGCTACGGCTGCACGTAAATGTCTGTTCGTTTTACAAATGCCCGTGTCCAGGCTCTCTGGTGGCCGAGGCCCACGGGCACCAGGGGCACAGCTCTCCAGGCAAACGAGAGCTCTCGGCGGCCCACCCCTCGTTATGCCCCTCGCAGCCCGGGGCTGGCCTCTGCCACGGCCCGGGGGACCCCGGGGGCTGCTCCTGGGCACCGGCACGGAGACCTCCCTCCCCGCCCCCTGCGTGCCCTCCACGCATCCCCCTGCTCCTCTCGGCCTCCCCCCGAGCCTGTGAGGTGCGACCCCCGGTTCTCCAGCCTGCGCTCCAGAACCCCACCGTGCGCACGACACCAGATGCTTGGCCTCTTCTCCCTTTGTTTTTCTGGAAATTGTGCTGAACGAGGTCTCAGATGGGCTCCACATCCATAACAGGGTCTGGACACACTTCCTCTCCTGGCCATTGTCCCCTGCTGCGGCCCGAGACCCCGCATCCTGTTTGTCTCCGCAGCTACGCTCTTGGTCCAAGGCCGGGGGCGGGGGCTTCCCAGGGCCTCCCCAAGCGTGCCCAGCGTTCGTCCGCGCTGCAGAGCACTCAGACTCCACAGGATGCACCCCAATCCCCAAGGCACACCCCAATCCGGTGTCTCGACTTTGCATGGTGCACCCGGACTGTGCTGATCGCATCGACCCCAGAGCGTGCAGCCTAAGCACAGGGTGCCCGATTCCGCACCGTGCACCCCCAACTCCGGAGTGCACCCCAATCCCGCAAGTGCACCCCAGGAACCCTCCAGAGGAAGCACACGAGCTTTCTAGGTCAGGGGACTTTGCAAACAAGGGTCCCTCGTGGAGGCTGGGTGTGCGGCCGGCCCACACTGCCCAGGCTGTGAGTCCCTCTGGGAGAGCCTGTCACTCCCGGGGTCTCGCTGCCCCCCTTGCAGAAGGTGGAGTCCCAAGTGGAGGTCTCTAAGTGCCCTCCCCCCACCCACACACGCCTCAACGGCTCTGGTGCCTAACACGGCTGCGGTAATAAATCCCATCACACTTGCCAAGAAGATGCTAGACGTGTGGGTTAGAGCCCTCCTGGTGTGAGTGTTACCGTCACGCACTGGATGCAGAGGCAGCTCCCGCCCAGGGTCGCGGGGCCCGCAGGCAGTGGCGCCAGCCGGGGTCTCAGGTCCACCCAGCACCGGGGCGGATGCCCTGACTCCCAGGAACCCGGAGAGCAAGTCCGGTCCGAGGCCGGCATTTTGCAAGTCATCAGACCCCATGCTTCGAGCACCACAGTCTGATTTTAATTCTCGGACGGCAATTCTGCCCCTTTTCACATCACAGGGACCGGCCGATGTCTCGCTGAATCGTAAGGTGCCGGGGGAGGGGGGGGGCACGTCTGGAAGCTGCCCAGCTGTCCACAGACTCGAGTGTCCGTAGAGCTTTTCCGAGCACCTGCCTCTGGGGCCCGCCTTTCCCCTCCTCCAGGAAGCCCGCGTGCAGCTATGAGGGTGCTGGATGGAAAGCAAACCAAACCTTGAGGGCAGCGCTTTCCCCGACAGAGGGGCGAGCACGTTTGGGAAGCGGGATGGCTCGCGTCCCGCATTTTGCCGCTCGGGACGAAGAGACACGTTTTCTAGCCAGTGTGGAAGCCGTGGGCACGACTCCCCGCACCCGGGAGAGCACGCGCGTCCTCGGAAGCCCGGGGCCTGACACACCACAGCCCACGCTCAGGGTGGGAGGCTGGCCTGGCCTGTGTCCTCTGTGCGGCCTCGGGGAGTCACGCAGGACTCGGAGGACACGGAGGCTCAGAGAGGGGACGGGGGAAAGGAGCCGCACGGGCAGGGCCTCCCCGAGGGGTCATGTGGACAGTTATGCTGAAGCACAGGGAGCCTGGCACTCTACGTCCCTTGACCACACGCTGTCACTCGGTCCCTGTCTCCCCAGGGTCCTTTGCAGGGAAGACAGTCTAAGGCTTCCTTCCAGATGGAGGCTGTCCCAGGTGGCCCTGGGAAGTACCCAAACCGGTTATGTGTCCTTCCCTTGGGAAAGTCTGCACCACCCAGGGGACCAGCTGCACCGGCAAGCCCCCAGCCCAGCCCAGCCCAGCCCAGCCCAGTCCAGCGGCCGTAACTCCCAGGATGCTCTCCCAGGGTTCCTGGCGGCCCCCCTCCCGCCCTAAATCCGCCTGACTCCACCCTGGACTCCACCTTGCGATACAGGCAGAGATTTCTTTCCTCCGAGCCCTTGGGCAGCGCCTGCCGAACCCGGGGCGCTGACTCACCCCTGCTCAGCGGGGATGGAACCCCGGGCTGCGATCCAGAGCTGGGACGCCGGGGGCTGAGGGGGCCCTGCCTTTCACCCTTCGTTTATTTCTTATTGTTCAGCTCTTGGGGCAGATAGCAACAGCTGTGGTCAAGTGAAGGTAAAAGGCAATTCTGAATTTCGTCATGTCCTCCTAAGGTATTTCCAGTTCTCTGGGACTGCGACCCAGGCCTCCCCCGGCCCAGCTGGGCTCCCCAGGACACCCTCCCTTGCCCGTGGCCCAGCGTCTTGCCAGATCCCCTACTCGATGTTGAGATAGCTCTGCTCTCTGGGGTTCGACGCTACCCGCCCCCCACCCCCATCAACGATCTTGGCCCTCCCATCTCCGCTCTGCCTTCCAGGCTCCCGGCCATCAGGTCCCGGCCACAGGCAAACTGGGGAGACAGACCTGGAAAGAGAGTGGGACAAAGTAGCACGGTCCTTACAGGGGCAAAGGGAAGCCTGGGACGGAAAGGAGAGGAGGGGAGAATCAAGGAAGACTTCTTGGAAGTGGAGGCCTCTGGGCTGAGTCTTTCAAGACGAGGCCAAGAGGGGGTGTTGCAGAGGTCTTCCCGGGGCCAGGGCCAGACAGAAGAGCCCTTAAACCCAGCCTCCACCTAGACAACCCTACTCCAGACCCGTAGGTCTGCGGCCGTTATGGAAGCTGGAGAGGCCAGGTCACGCTCTTGCCCCCAGGGTTAACCCACAGCCGGTCAGAGTGGTGAATCTCAGGAATGCAGAGGCCCCCAGGGGCGGTAGGGTAGGGTGCACGACTTCTCCCTACTCCCTGGGCTCCGGGTCTCTCCAGCCGCCCTGGGCGGTAGAAAACAAGGCCCGCTGAGGCCACACAGGCAGTTCTAGAGCGGAGGCGACGATGCGTTCTCATCAGGCGGGTCCAGGCCAGGGGAGCGTGAAACAGAGGAAATGGTCCACAGCAGGTGCACCTTGTGCAGGTGAGACCTTGTATAAAAAACAGGGGTTGGATCCGGCCCTCAGAGCGGGCCCTGCTCTGGAGAATGGGTGGAGTGGGCACACGTAGAAAAGCGTCTCAGGATCCGCCCCCCCCCCCCCCCCCCCCGAGGCAGGAAGGAGCCAGCCCACAGGCGTTCCCTGCCGCCCTGGGATTGGGATGTACAAAGGTTCAAGCGGAGCGGGGTGGGGGCCAGTCCTGGCGCCGGGGACGGGGGACAGGCTTGGAGCTGGCACAGGGGAGAGTACATGAAGCTGCATCCTGCCCCCTCCAACCCCTGGTCGTGGCTGTACCTGCAAACACGGTTAAATTGTCAAGTATTAGCGAGAACCAGTGCTTTGCGTGTAGGAGAGGAGCGCCAAATAAACCCAGGTGACTGAGGAAAGAAACCGAGACTCAGGAAGAGAACGCCCCTCAGCCAAGGTCGCGGGAAAGAGGGTCCCCAGAGTTCCCGTGGTCCACGCTAAGAACACCCCGTCGTCTTTCCCGGTCTCTGGCTCCCCACCCGTGTGATGCAGATGTGACCCGGCCTAATGCAATTTTCCAGACAGGCAAACAGACGGGGCAGCACGCACCCTCCAGGGCCCATGTCCCCGAGCCCCACCTGGGTCTAGGAACCCGGAAGGTCGGGCTGGACATGCCCGTCGGCACGCCCGGGTCTGAGGACAGATGCATCGGGGATGGAAACAGACTCCGCGGGCCTGGAGCCTGGCACCCAGCTGCCACCGGCCACACAGAAAGGGCCAGAACGGGGCCGTGCTCAGCAAGGCGCTGCCTGTGTTTGTTATTTTTGGCCTCAGCGGCTGAAAATGCCCCAATCAAAGATGAGCAAAGCTCGAGTCGGCGAGATTTCAGGAACTGCTCTTTGCAAAACAAGGATATTGGGACCAAACAGGCCTGTGATGACTGACGGCCACCCCGGGCCGGGTCACAGGCTGCAGGAAGCTGTCAGCAGTTCCCGAGCCTCGGCCGGGACTGATGACGCTCCCTGCCTCCTCCCCCCCCCCCTCCCCCGGTCATGACCATCCGGCCTTCACGCCAGGGACTCGCTGACTCGGCCGGGCAGGGCGGCCCGAGAGCTGGCCGGGCGCTCCTCCAGACCATCCTCCTGCATCTGGAGCGGCCAGGGAGGCCAGGTGCTTCCAGAAACGGAGACTTAAGTGGGGCACCCCTCCTTGCACCCCAAATAATACGCCTCGGGTCCTCAGAGCAAGCCGGTTAGAAGGCAGAGACTATCTTCGCTGCCCGCCTAGGGAGCCTGTGCCTCACGCCTGCAGGGGCGCCACGGTGCCCGCCAGCTCTCAGTAGCCCCCTCCTCGACGAGGGATGGGGTCCCAAGGGGCCACACGGCTGCGAGTGGCCAAGTCTCAGGAGCACGCCGGTTTCTCCCTTTGTGGTACAGGCGCGTCCTACCCACCGGACCGTCTGGCTGTGGGCCGTGGGGTGACCCAGGGCGGGGTGCACGGAGGAGGCGGGAGTGACGGCCTGAGTCGCCCCGGCTTACAGACGAGACCCCAGGGACACCCTGATCCCACTGAACCTCGCTCCCCAGAGCAGCAGCATTCCTGACTCTGGGTGTGGGACCCCGGCTGGAATTCTGGACATTCCCCGGAGCCCAGTCACCAGGGGGCGGATCTGGAAACTCGCTTACGCAAACATTAACCCAGCGGAGCACACACTTCCCAAAGGCCTCCCGGGCGTGAAGGTGAAGTCCTCCCAGCCCCGACCCATCTCCCTGGAAACCAGGCCCACGTCGGGGCAGTGGGGGGGGGCGGGGGGGGGGCAGGCTTAGGCGGGAATTTCCGCAGGACTCACTCCCGAGGCCCCCTTGGCCTGTGCTGGGACACGCAGGAGGGTGGCCCTGTCAGCCCCCATGTCGCTGAGGGTATGCGGGGGGCACGTATTGTTTGCCTACTTCCCCTCTTCCTGCTCCCTTCCCAGCAGCACCTCCTTCCCTGCTCAGCCCGGCCTCGCCCCCCCACCCCCACCCCTGCCTCAAAACCGGCCTCGTCCAGGCCACCTGCTCCCGCCACGTCCGCCTCCCTGTTTTCTCGGCCCAACGGACCACACGCCCCCTCCGAAGGCCTCTTTCTGTACCTGCACCGGCCACACCTCTCCGCCCGCACCGGCCCTGTGCGCTCGCGCAGTTGGGGACTTCTGGAGCCGTCTGTCTGTCTGTCCACACTGGCGGTTTCAGGGTGCCATCTCTGAGCCCTGGGGGCGGGGCTGGAGCACAAAGCACTCCCCTTGGGGGGACCTGGACACCTGCCCCCCACGGCCCCCGACCCGTGGCCGTCTGAGCCCCCGGCCCCGGCCCTGCATTTGCACGTCCCTCTTCCTGGTCAGCTTCTCCACCAGGCTCTGACCGCCACTCGCCAAAGCGTCCCGCAGGCCCTGCCTCCTTCCAGCCTCCCCTGAGCCGAGCGGCAAAAGCCCCCCCTGCCCCAGCCCCCAGCGCCCTGAGCTCGTCCTCACTGTAACTGGGGTCTCCGTAGAGGCTGTCGCTTGGTTAACACACGAGGACCCACAACGGGGGCGCCTCAGGGGCGTCGATGGGCCCCACACGCGCTTGTGAAATGACGGGGACACAGAGCCGCTGAAGGGCGCGGTGGGCGGCCCAAGCCCCGCAGGACCCTGAGCGCCAGCCTGGGAGCACAGATCTGCCTGCCGGTTGCGCAGAAGGGGCGGATCCCTGAACGACGCCCCTCGGAGGCCCTGAGCCCTACAGACGCTGACCTTTTCCACCTGCCCATTATCCAGGGGCTCCCTTCCTTCCTGGCCTCCGGGGGGGGGGGCCAGCTGGGCGGACGAGACCCGAAGCGAGTGTGAACGGCACCGGGCGGGCCCTGGCCACAGCACTTGTGCCCTGTGACCCATGTCACAGAGACGGGGTCAGGGTCACAGCCTCCTCCGCACGGCCCGCCATGGGCTCTGAGCCCCACACCTGCGCCCTTCCCACACCGGCCGCCCAGCCGCGAGCTCTCATGGGCCGTGTCACGGCTTCTGCGACAGCCTAGCGGCCACCCCCAGGGTCCCCTCTCACTCGCTGTGGGATGTGCACCTCCTCCCCCTCCCTCTCCTGCGTGCAGAGAGGGTAGCTGTCTGCACCGGTTCCCGCGGACCCGACGCTGGCTGTGCGCAGCGTGGGGAGAGGGTCGCACAAAGCAGAGCTGTTACGGTCATCACTATACAATGAGGGCAGGGCTCGGGGGCTGCAGCACTGCCCAGCCCTGCACCTGCGGGCCCTACTCGGTGCCCGGCCCAGGGCGTCAGACAGCCCCGCCTGCAGAGCCCTCAGCCTACTGGTGACAGCAGCCAAGGAAACGTGTGGAGACAAGAGAGCACAGCCGGAGCGACCGTGACAGGGGATGCCCAGAGAGGCCGGGGCCACCACACAGCCAGGATCCCGCCTGGGGACCGCTGGGGAGGCTGCCTGGAGGAGGCGCTCGGAGCCAAGCCTGGGCACGTGAGCTACATCCCCCAGCTTGAGCTAAACACAAAGCCTAGAGCTTCTTATGGTCCCAGAAAGTAGGAAGTGGGAGGGAGGGGGGGACAAAGGACAGACAGATGGATGGATCCCACCCTGGTGGGATGATGTCAAAGGGACGCAGGAGCCAATCAAGCGCTCCCAATGGCCAAAGCGAGAACACTAGGAGCTTCAAAATAAAGTAGAATCGGGTTGTAACGCAAGGTATAAAATAAACATCCTGCGGAGCTCCTCAGCTGGGCCTGGCCTCTCCTCTGAGTCCCCATCATCGGCCACCCCACTCACCCCATCAGGGAGGACAGGGAGCTGCCCGCACATCACCCCTCTTGGCCCTTCCCCACCGTGAGCGAGGGCTTTGCACAGGATGCTCCTCTGCCTGGAGCACAGTCTTCCCTCCCCGGCGAACTCTCATGCCTCCTTCCAAACAGGACTCGGCGATCACCGCCTCTGGGAGCCTTCTGGGATTGCTCCCGCTTGTGGGAGGGGTTGGCAGAGGAGGGGAGGGAGTGCTTTGCCTTTGCCCTGTCCACCTGGGCCCGGCCGACCCTCCCACAGCTCACCCCTCACCGCACCCCTGCAAGTCTCCCAGAGCCGGCCGAGGGCGGACAGGCACTGCGCCCTCTAACATGGTGCCCGGTGCCTGGCGGGGGCTCAGCGACGTCCTGTTCACTGACCCGAATCCCAGGCTAACGGGCGCCTTGGGTGAGTCATTTACCTGTCAGCCTCAGGCACCCTATCCATGGGCAGGACGGGGTCTGGGACAGGGGCGTGGGTGCCCCATAATTACGGGAGAGAGCCCGGTGACACGGGGCCACGAGCGCCGGGCACCTGCAGACACAGCCTCTTTCTTTATCTAATTGTATCTAAAACAGTTCAGATTTAGAGAAACGTCGCCCTGAAAGCACGCAGCTCCCACACACCCACACCCGGCGTCCCCTGCGGTTAACGCGTCCCATGCCCGTGGCACGCCTGTCACCCTTGGTGAACGAGTCACACACTGACTCGTCATTATTCACCAAAGTCCACACTTGGTTCAACTGCCTCCGTTTTCCCCTGATGTCCTTCCAGTCCTCAGAGCCACCGAGGGCACCACCATATTTGAGTGTCCCTGCTTTTCATGACCTTACTTTTGGGAAGGACTGGCCACAACCATGTTTGGGGAATGTCCTTCCGTCGCGATTGGTCTGGTGTTTCCCCATTTAAAAAAAATTTTTTTTTAATTTATTTTTGAGAGAGAGAGAGAGAGAGAGAGCAGGGGAGGGGCAGAGAGAGAAGGAGACACAGAATCGGAAGCAAGCTCCAGGCTCCGAGCCGTCAGCACAGAGCCTGACGCGGGGCTTGAACCCACGAACCGTGAGATTGCGACCTGAGCCGAAGTCGGATGCTTAACCGACAGAGCCACCCAGGCAGCCCGAAAAAAAATTTTTTTTAATGTTTATTTATTTTTGAGAGAGACAGAGACAGAGACAGAGTGTGAGCAGGGGGAGGAGCAGAGAGAGAGGGAGACACAGAATCTAAAGCAGGCTCCAGGCTCTGAGCTGTCCGCACAGAGCCCGACGCGGGGCTTGAACTCACGGACCTCGAGATCATGCCCTGAGCCGAAATCGAGAGTTGGATGCTTAACCAGCTGAGCCACCCAGGCGCCCCTTCTCATTTCCAACAACCAAACCTGCTGCTGACCTGTCGCTGAGTCGGGCCAGGCGGCCTGGGCCCCGCTGCCAGCGGCTGTTTTTAGCTGAAGCGCGCCTGAGAAGCCGGCCCTCTCAATGCGGGCCCTACGCCACGCCAGAGGAGAGACCGAGCACCCCGCAGAAGAGCAGTGGGACCGGGTCCTGTCTGTTAAGACAGAGCAAATGACGCTCAAGCTCCCCAGCCAGGCGTGCAAAACGATCCCAAGGGACTCGGTCACCTCCCGGTTCAGCGAGACCGGGCCTCGGTCAGCCGGTGCCCGGGACCGGTGTGAGGGCGGGCGAGCCACCAACAAAACCGCGGTCCTGAGCGGCAGCCCCGCCTCCGGAATTCCCCCCGGGCACACGGCCACCCACCAAGGAGATGGCGGGGCTGCCAGGGCGTCCAGGTTCCTTACAACAGCTGCACCTGGGGAATAGCCCGGGCGTGGGACTGACGTCGCTCCAGCCAGCACCCAGCGGCCAGCAGCACAGAACGGGAAGCTCCCCACGGCCGACCGGGAAAGGTCCCTGAGACCCAGCGACGGGGGAGACTGAGGTGCGGGGATATGTGCGTCATGCTGCGTCTTGGGCTCTAAAGGGGGTCGGAACGCGTCTGCGTTTGCTGGCGTTTGTGGAGGGAAACCGTGAGGGGAAGAAAGGAGCAGGGGGGTTGAGTAGGTGAAGCGCAGGCATTTTGCCGGGCGGTGACGAGTCACCGAGTGCTGTGACACCTTGTGCACAGCACGTGTGCGGATAAGGACGCGGTAGGAGGTCGGGGCTGCCGGGAGGGGGGCAGGGGGCGGAGCAGGGGTCCGTGTCACCGAGGCGTGAGCCACCCTCACTGAAGGTGGCAGCGGGTGGGCCAGACCGAAGCCAAAAGGAGCCACACGTTCTCACCGGGCGCCAGCCGATATCGCCGCTCAGCACGGGGCAGGGGTGACACATTCTCAGACTTCTGCACAGGTGCCGAGCCGCTGGAATTTGAACAATTAAGTACGTGGACGGTGGATGGTGAAAGCCAGGTTTGTCACTGTTGGAGTAGGGTTACAGAAAATCAAGGAGAGGGGCTGGAAGAATCCATACGGCGATGGGTGACGGGCGGGGACATCAGGTCTCAGTTGACACAGACACATTCCGCATACGGAAGTGCTCACATCGGTGTGTGTGCAAAGTACTTAGACCCGCGTACGGAGACGGGTTAGACGCACACGCGCTGCCTTGCAGATCTGTGTGAAAAAGAGAAGACCTAGGTAGCCGCAAGCACGCCCAGAGTGCGGGCAGATCTTGGGTCCTAAGACCATCCTCCAACAGAGGGACTCAGGACCCTTGGAGAAACGGCCGGCTCTAGGACCAGGCCAGCAAAGGGCCAGGGTGGGGCCTGGCTTGTGGTGCCACAGAGGAAGGAAGCGAATGAGCGGCTGAGCGAATGGATGAAATGCCACCAGGACGGGGTGAGTCGAGGGGACACAGGAGCCCACTGAGAGAGCTCCCGATGGCCAAAGCTAGAAAGCTTTGAGCAAGAAAATTAATTAGTATCAGATTAGAACCCAAACTGTAAGATATCCATGATTCTATCCAGGATGAATCCATGAGCAAATACATAAAGGACGGAGAAGGGACAGATCTCTCCCCTGCAGAAGAACCTCCAGGGATTTACGTGGAGACACCACCCCCGAGGAGGGGAGCCCCCTCCCCAGTCCTCAGGTGGGCACTGAGCGCCGTGACCTCCCCGCTAAGAGCGCAGTGCGGGACGGCGGGGAGGGGGCCGGGCGGTGGGGAAGCCCGGCAAACCCGGCCACGGCCGGGGGGTCAAGGTCAGCATCCCAGTGACGGCGGGTGCCCTTGACGGGACGCGAGGAGAGGGCACTCCACCACCCTGGTCTTCCTCCCGGGGACCCACGATCCCCGTGTAAGCACGGGAGACGATCAGACGAGTCCCGGCCGAGGGACCTCGCACACAACCCCTGGCCGGGACTCCTCGCAGAAATCGTCACAACATGGCAAGTCTGAGGAACCGTCCCAGCCCCGAGGAGCCGGGAGACGGGCGGACAAAATGTCATGTGATGTCCTGGGCGGGCTCCTGGGCAGGGAGGGGACACTAAGGGGAAATCTAAGGGAATCTGAGCCAAGGATAGACTTTACTTAAGAATAAAGTCTGGTGGCTCAGTCAGTGAAGTGTCCAACTTCAGCTCAGGTCATGATCTCACAGTTTGTGAGTTCGAGCCCCGCGTCGGGCTCTGTGTTGACAGCTCAGAGCCTGGAGACCTGCTTTGGAGTCTGTGTCTCCCTCTCTCTCTGCCTCTCCCCTGCTCTCTCTCAAAAAAAATTTTGTTTATTAAAAAAAAAGAACAGTGGACCCATACTTGTGCACCAGCTGAGGCAAACGCACCCTTCTAATGTAAGATGTCAACGGTCAAGGAGACTGGGTGGGAGGGTATGAGAACTCTGTGCTAGCTTGGCAGTGGTTCTGTAAATCTAAAACTGTTCTGAAAGGTGAAAAAGGTGGAACACCAGGATGTGGGTGGAGAGGGAACCATTAAGACCCACACACTGAGGGTACAGCCGGGCCTGCAGCCGACTGCCTGGGGCGAAGTCCCAGGTCCACTTGCTGTGGCCCTGGGCCAGCCCAGGAGCCTCCCAGCGCCGCACCTGCACCTCCCTCAGCGGGGCTCAAGGACACCGAGGCAGGCCTCGGGCGGCCCATCCTGGCCCAGCCGCTACCCTCCAGGGGTCTCGGCCACGTTGCGGCACCCAGGGCCTCGGGCCTCTCCGTGTGAATCAAGGAGGAGGAACCCTCACGGTCCGTCCCGAGAACCCTGCAGCCACTGGGGAGGGGGACGGTCACAAGGGTCCTTGTGCCTGTGCAGAAACTGAGGCTCAGAGCAGAGCAGCACCTGGGGCCACGGAGGGGCCCCTCACCCCGGTCAGCCTGTGCCAAGTCCACAGCGGGGGTCGCAGGACTGTGGGAGCAAGGCCCCTCCCTGGTCTCGTCCATATCTGGCCCCATTCCTCTCCCCACGGCCCTTCCCTGCTCCAAGCCTCTCTCAGGCCCACCTCTGAAGGACCTGTCGTCCCTGGGGCCGGTGGGGCGACAGGGACTTTGGCCCCTGGGGGCTGAGATGGGGGCTGGAGAAAGAGGGGGGGGGCAGAGAGCAGGGTGCTGAAGTCCAGGCAGGTAGGGCCACACCAGGGCGAGGGAAAGCCAGGACCCCGGCCCCTGCCACCAGCCCAGGGCTGTGGCTCCTCTCCATGGTCATCAGCACAGACGGAGGCCGCTGACCCAGTGTGGGCCTGCACGGGGCCCCCGTGACTCTCTCACCCTACAGACAGGGACACTGAGGTACAGAGGGGCAGGGTCACTAGCTCCCAGGTGCTGGGCCAGGATCAGAACCCCTGGGCCCACTGTCTCCTGAGCCCTCCCGGGGCCCCAACCTGGGGGCAGGCACATCCCCCCCTCACAGTGGCCACCGCGACAACATCCAGCGTCACCTGCCGGCTCTCAGCTCCTTTCTCAGGCGTGGGGACACCAGGCTGGCCTTTCCTTGGCCACCTGAATCCCAGCCTGAAGCAGCACCCGCCCTGCTGCTCCCCGACCAGGCGGGATTGGAGGGCACGCCCCACGCACGCCCTCCCCTGACCCCACCTGTCCAGACAGGTGAGCCGAGCCAGGCCACGGGCCGCCGCCGCGTAGGGGTGGCTCCTCCTGGGGCAGATCCAGCCCAGTGGCCGGGGACTTACCCTGCCAGGGGGCAGACGCTGCCAGCGAAGGAAGAGAGGGAGGGAGGCTGCCTGGGTCCCTCACCTGCGGCTGCCGCGGACACTTGCCTCCTGGTCCCGGGCCCCACAGGTCGGTGGGTCCAGCCGGGGCAGGATGCACACGCTTTAGGCCCTCAGGCTCCAATCAGGTGGCCCGACAGTCGCCCAGGTCATTGGTCACGCCCACGACTACGGCCCGCCCCTCGAGTCTCCTCCCCCTTGACCTTCCTCCTCCTTATCTGCTCGGAAGTCCCCGGTCAGCATTCCGGAGCTGGGAGGGGAGGGGTGGCCTGGGGGGAAGTGCAGGCTCCAGGCCTGGTGTGCGGTGAATTGGGGGGGAGGAACCCTCAAGGAGGAGGGAGGCCTGGCCCCTGAACGGCTGCAGGGGGCGGGACAACCCACCGCTTAGCTGGGCTGAAGAGAGCTCGCCCCTCCAGCGGGCCCTGCTTCCTGTAGCCGGGCCTGGGGCCAGCCGGCTGGGGCACTCAGCAAACACTTATTGGACACCTACTGTGTGCCGGGCCCAGCGTGAGGTCAGCAGTGGGTCAGCGAAGGGGGGCAGGGTCTCTCGTGTGGGGTCCAGAGAAGCCCATATTTGCTCATGATGAGTCACCTGCCGTGTCCTTAAATTTGGAGTCTAGACTCCAAGGTCCGGCCCAGAAATCTGGATTTTCAACAAGTTCCCAAGTGACCTTTGACACCCCCGTCCCCAAAGGGCACGCCTACCTTCAGATTAAGCGACAGGTGGGCGCTGACCCGCCTGGCCCTGTCCCCTCCACAGACCCCTGACCGCGAAGGGAGGCAGACACCTGCCCTACCTCGTCAGTGCTCGTGAGGATAAGCGGCTCGCGACTGTTGGGGGCGGGCACCCCAGCTGTGCATTTTCACCAGGCATCCCGGTGACTCTCGGCCACGGGAGGTGATTCGTGCCGTCACGGGCGGAGGTGGGCAGGGAGTCACTGGCTCAGTTAGGAGTCGGGACACGCTGGGCTGTGGGGCCTGAGCGCCCGTCCTCGTCACCCGTGGGGACGCGTGAACGAATGACCTAGGCAGTGTCTGAGGCGTTCTCCGCTTTGTGAGAGCGCGGGGTAGGATTCTGCACGGCCCTGACGGCTGACAGCCGATGGCACCGGCCGGGCGGCCCCGACGCTGTCCAGTCTAGAGACCTTCCCGCAAAGCCTCACGGGCTTGTCCGTGTGTCCGGTGCTGCCCCAGGACGGGGCTCCTTCCAGGGAGGACGGCCGGGTCCCAGAGCTGCCACCCCCGTGAGGGCCACCCACCGCCAGCTGCCCTCAGCACGTGCAGCCTAGAGACTTCTGAATTCCTCTCAAGGATCCAGGGGGCAGAGATCACACAAGGAAGCCAGAGCCCCGCTCTTCCGGAAACTCTAAGAGCCTGGCTGCATGGGGCGGCTCTCCCGCCTGGCCCACTCGGGGCCGGGGACCTTCCCAATGCCCACGGTCACGTGGGGGCTCCACCGATTCACTAGGTGGCATCCTGCAGGGACTGAGCTGTGACCCCGCTTTCCCGGGCCTAGTGGGGGCCCAGCGGCCAAGCCCCGTGGCTCGGTCCCCAGGAACCTGTCGGGCGTCCTCCAAGCTCTCGGACGGTGCCCAGGGGAGGATGCCGGTCACCAGCCCGGAGGGGTGTAGAGGTGGTGAGGGTGAGGGCCTGCAGGGGGCCAGCACCCCACTCACGCCTTTGATCTCAAAGGCTCTGAGCACCCCACCAGGCTGCCCTGGGCCTCCTGCCGGCTGGGACAATAAAGGCCCCAGGCCACACAGCAATGTGGACACAGTCTGATCCCGAAAGTCTGCAAGCAGGGGTCCTACTGTGGGACTTTCCCCTGCTGGAGTCTTGGGGTCTAGGAGCTCTGCCTACCCCCTACCCCGGCCTCGCAGTTTCTCTTTTTTTTTAATGCTTATTTTTATTTTGAGAGAGAGAGAGCAGGGGAGGGGCAGAGAGAGAGAGAGGGAGAGACAGACAATCCCCAAGCGGGCTCTGCACGGACAGCAAGGAGCCCGACGTGCGGCTCGAACTCACGAACTGTGAGATCACGACCTGAGCCGAGATCAAGGGTCGGAACGCTTCACCGACGGAGCCCCCAGGCGCCCCAGGGGCCCTGTGTTTTTAATCCCGGCTCCATACAGACAATACACAGCCATCTCTGGGCCTCAGTTTCCCTGTTTGCAAGCTGGAAGTGTCTGTGCTGGGAGCCCTGTGGGTCAGACCACGGGGGTCACGACTCCTCCTCACCTGCGTGTGTGTGGTCCTGGCTGAGGGGCCCGTGTGGGGTGGCGCCATGCCTGTCCTTGCTCTTGGAGAGAGAATTCTGTCGGCGACACAGTGGTGTCCCACAGGCCCTCTGACCTAGGGTTGATGGGCTAAGGAAGCGTGTAAGAAGCCCCAGGGCCTCCTTGGTGTGGATGAGGTGGCCGGCCGCCATCTCGCCTCGGGCACAGGCGCCAGGGGGCCCCGAACTCCCTTGAAAACAAGTCACCTAAGCCCTAAATTTATTGTCTCCGTCCTTTAGACACCATATTAGAAATCCTGCTTATTAACAGTAAAGCCAAGGGCACCTTCCTTTCCGCAGCCGGGGCCCTAAAGGGCTGGCCCGGCCACCTGTCCCCCGAGGGGACACGACTGGACGGGGCAGCCCTGAGGGCCCATGCGGTCACATCGGAGTGAGGGAGATGCACAGAAGCCAGGAGATCCCAGGAAATGAGCGTGTGTGTGGAGAAAGGGCCTCACGGACCTGTTTTCCTGTGGGATACACAGCGCTGAGCTCCCTGCGGCCAGCGAGACAAACAGGCCGGGAACAGGGGACCACGAGGGGGACAACCACCTGTACACTTGAAAGGGTGTTCTGCACGCCCCAAGGAGCCGGAGCGTGGTGCTTCTGATGGGGCCACAGGGCTGTCCTCCCCACACCCCTGTGCGGGGGCCGGGGACTCTCAGTGGAGGGGCGGGGGTGCTGGGTCCTGGCTGGCCCGTCACTGAGCACAGGAGGACGTCCTCCACAGCATCCTCCGGGGTGGGGCGGACCACAGACGATTGGAGCCCCTTTTTGCTTTTGAAAATGCTCTTTAGAGGAAGCAGCAAAATCAGACTGGAGAAAACAACATTCACAACGTAACCTGAAGGTGACTATTTCCGTAATCAGGGAAAGCGACCAGCCTGATAATGAAGACCGTCTTTTGCACGCAGGTTTGTGAACGAAGGCGGATCTGAGCGGGTCTGTGAGCCTGAGAATGGCAGCAGGGACTTGAAATTCGGGCTCCTGGAGCCGGCGGCCTCAGTGGCCCCAGGCTGGAGGCCCCCGACACCCTTGTGAACAAGCCCACGGATGAGCCCAGGGAGCCTGGGGGACGGTTCTCTCCGAGTGGCTTGGGACGAATCCCCCGCACAACTGGGCCTCGGTATTCCCCGTCCAGATCCAGACATCAGGCCAGCTCTCTGCGGGTCCCATGTCCCCATGTCTGTCCAAACCTAGAGGGACGGCTCCTACTCACCACTGCCCTCTAGTGGAAAACCAGAAGACGGAGCACAGAGACCATATGTTCACCGGCTCTGGGTCCCCTGTGGGCCACCCCCATGGGGAGGCCGGAGGCCCTGTGGTTATGACCGCCCCTCCTTGGTGACAGCAATGGCTCACCCAGGAAGTGGCGGGCTGGGGTTCGCCTGGTTCTCTCCCCGCCCTGGATCCCCGACTCTTATCACGCAACGGCATTACTAGCTTAACGACGGATGAGAATGCCCTGGCCTGGGCTCACATGGGTCACCCCACCTGTCCACAAAGCCCCCCTGGGGGTCGGGCTTCTGGTCTCACACTCTTAAGAGTGAAGGGTAGAGAGAAGACGCAGGGAGCCCGAACTCACACAGCTGGTGAGTGGGGCCCACTCACCCCACAGGCAGGACCCCACAGGCAGGACTCGGGACCATCCACAAAGTGGGGATCACGGGGTCGTCAGCTGACTGCGTCCCGGTGACAGCCGCGTGCTAGCTCCAGCCGCTGGAGACGGGCAGCGAGCTGAGTGACGGAGAAGAGAAACAGGGCTTTCAGCTGGCAAACCCGGCCCGGGTCCCCCTGCTCCAGACATCAGTAGGACACCCTGGGCAGATGTCCCGTCCTGGCCTGAGGGACATCTGTGAAGTCAGGAACCGGCCCCGCCGGGCCATGCCAGGACTCAACGCAGCGACATCCACCCATGGAGTGGCCGCAGGTCCCCTCCCTTGGAGACCGCAAATGCCGCCCCACCTGCACAGGCGCAAGCCGTCCCCTGGCTGCACCCTCCTTGCGGGGAGGGGTGGGGGGAGACAAATGCACCTGACCCTGACAATTTAGGTTGTATTTTCTTGAGTCAGACGCTTAACCTCGCTAAGCTTCCGTTTTTATCTCAGAAATGGGACGCATGCGTGAGCCAGCTGAGAAGTGATCCCCCCTGGCAGAACTTTGGAGGGGACCACGGCCCCGGCGACGGCCTGACCGCAGCCTCACGAGAGCCCTTGAGTCACAGAACCTGTGGGACAGATGTTTCATAAGCCAGCACAAACCACAGGGCCCACCCCCCACTCACCCGGAGGGTATGTACCTGAGGGAAGGCGCGAAAGGCGGTTCACACCATGGTGGTGGCACCGAGCACTCTTGGGGTCTGCACATCTATTGACGCTGACATTTGCTGGCTTCCGGTTGACCCTGGGGGCACACCTTCCTCGTGCCTCGGTTTCCCCGTCTGTGCAGTGGAGCCAGCAAGCTTGCGGCTGAAGGGGGCAAAGCGCAGGCGATGTCCACGGTGCGGGCGGTTGGCGGTGCTCCGAGGCCAGGTCTCGGCTTGCCGGGAGGTCCGCTCCCTTCCCTCACCGCCCCGGAAAGTCAGCTCCTCATTTGGAGAAGGAAACACAGGACCGCCGCAGGTCTGTTTGCACCTTGGTAAGCAAATGACAAATGGGACCTGATTTTCTGGAAAGACGAGGGAGAGTCTCATAAATGCTCTGGTGGCCCTCTTGGTCCTCGAGATCCACTAAGAAGCGCCTGTGATTACAAATCCCTTGATCTCGGTGGTGTTCCTGGCTCTGTTGATGGAGGCCCGTGTGACCTCAGGCAGGGTGCTCACCTTCTCTGAGCCTGGGTGTCCCCAGTTGTGACGCGAATTGCCCATGGACCAGCAGACATGCGGTCATGCCTGAGTTCTCTCCTCCCCACTCCCACCTGCCCCCGAGAGTCCACCCGGGAAACCTCAGGTCCCCTCAACTGCCTTTTCATCGGAGTCCCAGAGTTTTTTGTTTTTTTTTTTTTAATGTTTTATTTATTTTTGAGAGAGAGAGTGTATGAGCAGGGGAGAGGCAGAGAGGGAGGGGGACGGAGGATCGGAGGCAGGCTCTAGGCTCTGAGCTGTCAGATGTGGGGCTTGACATCGGAGCCCGATGTGGGGCTTGAACTCATGAACCACGAGATCAGGACCCAAGCCGAAGTCGGACGGATGCTCAACTGACTTAGCCACCCAGGCGCCCCGAGACTTTTGAAATCAATCAATCAATCAATCAATCAATTATATGAAACCTTCAGGTGCTGCTCATCAGGGCAGGTCCTGACTGATAGCTTAACCCCCTAGAGATTTCCCTTCTTCTGTCTTATTTCTCCTCAACCACATTGTCATCATCCCCATTTTATGGATGAGTAAACTGAGGTTCTGAAGGGTCAGGAGGCTCGCCTGGGTCACACAGTACAGCTGGGACCCTGCTGGGGCTGAGCCCGGGTCTCCAGCACTCCCGAGTGCTGCATCTTCCAAGGATCCAGGAAGGCCAGCACAGCAAGGCCACGGGTGAGGTGGGGGCCCAGGAGACCCCGAGGAAAGCACAGGGGAGGACAGGTTCCCTGGGGCATGCTGGGCGCTTTCCCTTGCTCTGGCCCAAATGCCTGGGCTGTCTTTGCCAGGCCACCCGGGACCTCCGCTCTCTGCCTTAACCTCCAAGGGGCAGGCATGGTGGCCTCGGTTCCGGGCAGCTGCGGGCCGTTCTGTCCAGCAGGCGAGCTGTGCAGCAGAAGATCCTGGTCAATAAGCCACCGGGAGTGACTCCTCCGGAAGGACAGGCCCAAGCAGGCAGGCACTTCCTGCTCTCTGCGGCCCTCACGCAGTGAAGGGGCAGGGCCGGCTGTGGCCGACCTTCCAGACCCCAGACTGGCCCCGTGCACCTGTTACGTGCCAGGCCCTTCAGGGCACCGGGGTGGGCCTGGGTCTCCGGTCCCTGAGCTGCCACCTCCAGAGATGTGACCCTGGGAAGGCCTCTCTCCCGATCAGCCTCAGCTTGCTCACCTGGGCACAGAGATCATCGCACAGAGTCAGGCGAGGAATGTGAATAAAGTATGTGTGTCCAGCACTGGGAGGGCCCCTGTTTGCTGTTGTTTTTATTATTTTTACCAGTTTTCATGTGCAAAAGTGTACTTTGCTTGGGTGCACAGTTACGTGAATTTTAATGCTCACGTACTCACCCCACGGAATTCGAAACAATTCTGTCACCTCTCCAAACCAAGCCCTTTAACGATGAACTCAATGCCTTCGCCAGGAGGCGGCCAGCTGGTGGCTCGGCCTGGACGCCCGCTGGCTCTGCGTGGCCTGCGGGTCCGAAGCCTGTGCAGCCGTGTTTGGATCTGCCCCCGGGTGCTCGATGAGGATCCTCCTTCAACAGACGGCAGCTGGGATCCTTCAAGTCCCTTCTCCGCCAGGCCCGTCTCAGAGGCGTGTCGCCAAGAGAGAGAGAGCCCTGCTAAGTCAGTCAAGTTCCCCGTCCTCCTGGCCCCTGGGGGACTTCTGTCCCCCACCTGCCTCCGCAAGGAGCCTGTCAGGTGGCTCTACCCAGAACCAGAAGCAGAACCAGAACCTGAACCCCCCGTCCCGGCGTTTGCTCTCAGTAACTTCCCACCCCTGGAACGAGCCTGGTGCTGCACAGAGGCCTCTCTCCTCTGTCTCTCTCACTCTCTCTGTCCCTCTGTCTCTCTGTGTATCTGTCTCTCTCACTCTGTCTCTCTTGGTCTCTCTCTCACTGGCCGAACGCAGGAAAGCAGATGGCTTGCTGTTTAGAACGCGGGTCTGGCTACTCGTTACTTGCAAGAAGCCCCGAGCCCCCCCCCCCCCCCCCATTTCTCCTTCACAACAGCCTGCGAAGGGCCTGGAAAAAGGAGGCAACAATAATCAAGGTGCAGGTTTCAAAAGTGGATTTCAGGAGGGTGCTCTCCTCCCCCCGCCCCTGTCCCCACAGACACCACACCCCCTCGGCCGGCCTTGGGAGGGGGGCCCGGACTCCCCTATCACTGGCCGCTACTCACCGCTGTCCCGGGGCACAGAAGAACCGTGAGACCCCTGTGATCCTGTGCATGGCAGACGTGCCCTCCGGCCCCCACCAGGCAGGGGCCTCCCCGGCTCCTCGGGCTGAGGGCTGATCATGACCCCCGGTGTAGTCACTCTTTGCCTTGTGGTCCGTTGTGACGAGGTCCTCGCTAGCAAGTTTCAGCTTCAATAGAGCCTTTGCTCTGTCCCCTGGTGGAATCATCGCCATCCCCTCCGACCACCCTGGGCCAGGACCGCCGACCCCACGGAGCCGGAGACCACAGAGCGGGCAGCACAAAGTCTGCCAGCAGGCCCCTGAGAATGACTTGCAGGGGCCAATCTCGCTCCCACCCTTGCTTTCCGGCCCCATGCACGGCCTGTCGGCTCGGTGCACACCCCACACCCTGGAAAACAGGAAACACAGCGGAAGGTGGGGCGCTGAGCCTCAGGTGGGCCATCCTGTCAGCTGGCCGCTTCCCAGAGAGTGGGTCCCATGGTCTGGGGTTCCACGTCACACCTTCCATGCTGCAAAACGGGAGCCTTGGTCTGAGTGCTTCCTCGGCAGTCTGTATGGACAACGTTGTCGATTGTCCGTAAGTTGAACACTGACCCCGGTCTGTATGGTTTTCTGTCTGCCCTGTTGGGTGGAGGATTGGGGACCCAGGGAGCACCTGCAGGGGCACATATCTCCTTTCATCTCTCAGCTCACCTCTAAGGGGTTTCCCTGACATACAGTGGATGATAGCCTTTTCTCCCTGCGTCTTGCCTGGAGTAGAGTTGAAAGATGTCACCTTTCTCTCTGGCTCTGACGAGGGGTCAGGTAAGCCAGAGGCTCTCGGGGATTCCCCAAGCATGCCAGCCAGACCGGGGCGGGGTGTGGGCAGGTGAGAGGTGAGGGCCCCCAGGACGATTCTGCCGCTTAAGCCGGGACCAATCCAAACCCTGTGCCATCTGGAGGGAGACCCTATCACTGTTCTAAACGTGTTTATTTCAGTGAGTCACACTGTTGATTTAGGGGCTTGGGGGTATTATAAACAACAACAAACTCAAATCCAAGTGCTTAAACAAAAAGGTCTTCCTTGGCTCTTGGATCTGGAAGTCCAGAGGTAGCTGGGCCTCGGGATTGGCTGGATCCAGGGGCTCTGGCCCCACTTTGTCACAATTTCCTCTGGCTGGCTTCCCCAGTGGGGACAAAATTGCAACAGCTGTCACTGGGGTACATGTGCCACCACAACATCCAGACTAGGACGGAGGGAGTCTTCCCGAGCTCTGTCCTCAGGCTGAGGACGTCTTTTCCATCATTCCTCAGCAAGCCACTGCTCACATGCCATTGGTCTGAACTGGGTCACGTGCCATTCCTGGAGAAAGTCCTGTGTCCAGGGAACGCTGGGTGCTGACTGGTGTAGCTGATCTTTGTCAACCTTAGACCCATCGGAACCTTCTGAGTGGGGGCCTGCTGCTGGGAAGTCCGTGGGCTGTGTGGAGGAGGAGTGGTGGCCTCTGAACAGAAACCTGGGCACTGTGAGAAAGCAAGAGCAAGGGAAGGGGGAAGTTAGATAAACAGCAGTCAGGACACGGAGGCGAAGGAGCTCCTGACGGGCTGTCCACGGTCTCCACGCTCACATACTTAATTAGATCATGATCACAAACTGTACAGCCTCTGACCCTGAGACCCCAGCTATCAGGAAGGGTGGGGTATGGTTAAAGGCCTGTGGGAAACTGTCCCTTCCCTTCTGTCCCTTTGTGTTGGCTGAAAGTGCCAGGGTGGTCTTTGCTGGGGGCATTGTCTGTCCACCTCTGTGGGCTGGCATAAAAGCTGGGATGGCTGGGACTCAGGACTCCTTGATGCTGTGCCCTCAATTAGAGGAATCCACTGCCAGGGGCCAGTGAACAGAGACTGATGGGCCTTGAAACAATAAAGCTTCCCCGCCACCCCCCACCGCCGCCTCCCCAACAGTATCCTGGAAAGTGGACGGTAGTGTGAAAATTAGTAAAGGAAATGTGGTTTACAATGGAGTCCGGTGGCCAGCAGGGGGAGCTCTCAGCCCTACTCCCTCCCCGTCAATTGCAGACCCAACGGAAAGAGAAGAACCTTGCAGGCGGATTCCACTGTGGCCAGTATTTTACTAACCCAGCCGGAAGAAGGAAGGTTTCCTCCTCCCCCAGCAACAGTTCCAGCCAATGAGAGAATGCCACAGTCCAGCCAATAAGAGGCTGCCACAGCCCGGCCAATAAGAGACTGCCACAGCCCAGCCAGTAAGAGACTAGCACAGCCCAGCCAATAAGAGACTGCCACAGCCCAGCCAATGAGAGACTGCCACAGCCCGGCCAATGAGAAGCCACTACACTTCCAACTCCCAGTTTCATCCAATAGACTTTCAGTTTACAATAGTGCCCCCTCCCCACCACTATAAAAGAGCCCCCACGGTTCTAAGGATTCACCTGTGGTTTTAGTCTGGCCACTTGATGCGGGTTTGTGATTCTCTGCTATGCTCCAAAGAAACTCGTTTTGCTGATAAGTTAACTAGTAGTTTTATTTTTTAAGGTATCAGTAGCCAATCTTTTCCGTGAAATTATGTGCCACTTTCCTGTTAAAAAAAATCGGCCTCTTCATGAACACAGCCAAGTTCCTTCCGGGAAACACTTGCTCCTCACCTGCCCTGTGCCAGGCCCTCTGTGCCCTGGATGCTCAGTCAGCACCCAGGCCTCTGGCCAGCTCCCCACGGGGACAGGAAGGAAGGGACGGTTTGGTCTGCTGCCGGGTGGGGTGTGGGCGAGGCCAGGCTCCTCGCCCACGGGACCTAGAAGAACAGGACAGCCACACCTCTTCTCTGCAACTGTTTGTAGTCATGTAGACACAGGACGGCATGTAACTGGCCCGTCCCTCTCTCTGATGGGGCTCAGGTGGGACTGCCCTCGGCTGGTGTCCCCACCCGGGGCGGGGGTCAGTGGAAGACCTCAGCCCCAAGTTCCTGCTATTCTCTACCTCATTTCCTTTCACCCCACTTTCTTAATCACTGTTTTCAAATCTTTCTCTGTGAGACACCCCAAGGACTCTCCAGAACGAGTTAGGGCCCCAGGAACTGGAGTTAAAACATCGAATGAAACACAGTCCCCTGCCTGGGCTGACCCTCCAGCCCATTCCTTTAGCTGTCCTTCCTGGTCCTTCAGATCCCAGCTTTTCTCTGAGGATCTCACAGCATCCAAAGCTCACCATCTCGTGCGGGACACAAGGACGCTCATCAACGATTTCATGTGACCAGACCTGTAATAAGAGGAGTGAAACCCAGAGGAGTGCCCAGCTCAGCTCAGGGGTCAGGGAGAACCTCCTGGAGGAGGTGGTGTCTACACCAGTTCTTACGGATTGGTAGGGCCAGGAAGAGGAGGAGAGGAAGGCCTTTCAGTGGAGCCATGGGACCCAGGTCCAGAGGTGGGAGGTCCAGAGGTGGTGGGATGCGAACAGGGCTGGGGGTGAAGTGGGTGAGGAGTGCAGCCCTTGGGGAGCTGTGACCCACTGAGGCCCGAGGCAAAGGGATGGATGGATGGACGGATGGGTGGGTGGGTGGATGGGTGATGGATGGAAGGAAGGAAGAAAGAATGCATGGACAGATGGATGATGGGTGGGTAGATAGGTAGGTAGGCAGGGGGTAGATATGGGTCTCTTTTAAGGAATCGGCGCATGGGATTCTGGGGCCTGGCAAGAACAAGATCCCGAGGGCAGGCTGACGCTCGGGCAGGAGTCGACCCTGCAGTCTTGAGGTGCAATTTCTTCTCCGGGAAATCTCAGTTTTGCTCTCAGTTTTGCTCTTACGGCCTTGAAAGGATTAGATGAGGTCCCACCCACGTTATGGAGGGCAATTTGCTTCCCTGGAGGTCAAATGATAACAGATGTTAACCACACCTGCAAAATAACCTTCGCGGCCACGTCCAGAGGAGTGAGTGTTTGGCTGATTGGCCGGGAACCACAGCCTGGCTGAGTTGACCCGTGAAACTGACCATCACAGAAGGCGCTTCCTCCCCATGAGGGTGGGTGTGCATTTGCCCAGGGAGGGAGGGAGGAGGGGGGCCCTGAGACCCTCCAGGGAGGGAGAACCCAGTGATGGACACCGGGAGGGGTGAGAGCAGGAAACGATGGAGTGTTCTGGAAAGGTGGTTGGTGTGGGACCTGCAGAGACAGCAGATCAGCTCCCAGAGGGAGCCGTGTCCACAGGATGGAGCCCCGAGGGGGTCCTCGGTGTGTGGCCGGGCGCGGCTGGGCGGGGATTGGAGGTGGTTTTGAGTGAACGGGAGGGGAGGTGGTGCAGACAGCGAGTGTAGACGCTTCTCCCAGAAACATGACCAAGATGATCATGGGGTGACGGGCAAGCTTGGTCCGGGGGGCACTATTTTGCTTTTGTTTTTAATATGAAAACACCAGAACCTGCATCTTTTAGCATTGCCCCAGACAGTGGCGTTTGGCATTGTCCTCAAACCCCTCAGTCCTGTGTCTGCTCCCAGTGGCTTGGTTGGAGCCCCCCAAAATTCTAGTGGAGAGTGCCCTGTGCTGGCCTTCGGAGGGACGCTCATCGGGCCTCAGCCAGGCCTGTCCTCGCTGGTGACTTCTGCACATCGCTTAGCCATGGTGACCTAAGGCCCCTCGTGCGTCAAACCACGTGGTGCTCACCGTCAGGGCCGGAAAGGGCGCTGGAGCGAGAGGTGGTGAGGACAAAGCCCTTGGCAATCCTGCAGGAGGCGAGGGGGTGAAGGTCCTCCCCAAAGCCCACCCCTTGCTCACGCTGGCAGCTGGGGAGGATAGTCCTCGCCTGGGCCCTCTCCCTGCCCCAGGAGGCGGGACTGTTCCTGCGCACAAAGCCCGGGGCAGCGGTGCCGCGTTGAGAGGTGACTTGTCTCACTTTGATGAGCCTGGGGGTCAGCGGCGGCTGGGACCGGAGGTGAGGAGGTGCCGCGTGAGGCTTTGTCGGGAGCCCTCCGCTGTCCAGAACAAGAGGTGGTCTCCCCATCCGGGAGGGCTGCCCTGGCGTCCCCTATGAGGCCATGGGCTCACCTTGTCATCAGCAAGCTGGGGACAATAGTGGACTCCGGCCTGCTGGGACCCGACTCCTAGTGTGACCTTGTCCGTCTGAGCCCGTTTTCTGCCCTCCCACCGGGAGGCCTTAGACCTGAAGCTTTCCTCCCGGGCCCTTATGGAGCACGGTGCTGGGTTGGATTGGGCCCCCAAAAGAGAGGCTCAAATCCCAACCCTCAAGGACCTGTGAGGTGACCTTATTTGGAAATAGGGTCTTCGTGGGTATAACGGGCTAAGACACGGCCCGGCCGGAGTAGGCGGGCCCTAAATCCAAGGACTGGCATCCTTGCAGGAGGCACAGGGACAGCACGGGGAGGCGAGGCTGGAGTGGGGCAGCCACACGCCCAGGAGCGCCAGGAGCCCCTGGGAGCCGGGGGAGGGCAAGGAAGGACCCTCCGCGGGAGTTTTTGCAGGGAGCACGGCCCTGCCAGCACCTCAGACATCTGGCCTTCAGGACACACTTCTGTGTTCTGTGGTGCTTTTTGTCACACGGCCACAGGACGTGGTGCAGTCCCTCTGCACATTCCAGTTACTCCCGGGGGGCCCGGACCGGCTCTTGCCTCACCTCCCCGGCTTCCAGCACCGCAAGGTGCTGGGTGAATGTGTCTCCCTGCCTCTGAGCTGCTCTCACATGCTCCCGACTGCCCCCGTCCGCTTCTGCCGCAGAGGCACACAATTTCATCAGGCGAAAGGCTATTTGATTGGCAGCCCAAACGCCACGTCTTGTGCGGAGTCATTTCCAGGACGAGGCCCGTATCTCCGACTTCATTCCATCACCGTGACCAGCCGGCTCCGTGACGGCAAAACGTTGCCGGGTCTGCTGAACCCGGAGGTGGCGAGGGTGGAAGGACTGGTGGCTGCAGTCGGGCAGTGCACCCGTGACCGCCCCCCCCTCCCCCGCAGCGCACTCCTCCTTCCCACCTTCCCCGGGGAACTCAGGTGAGCCGTAGGCGTGGGACGGTGAGGTTGGGCTCGAGTCAGCCGGACACTCGAGGTGTGTGATGTCCATTTGCGAGAGCAAGGCTCTTGCAAGACACGAGTCACACGTTATTTTATTTTTTACATTTTATTTATTTTTAATAGAAAGAGAGACAGAGCACAAGTCGGGGAGGGGCAGAGAGAGACGGAGACACAGAATCCGAAGCGGGCTCCAGGCTCCGAGCTGTCGGCACAGAGCCCGACGTGGGGCTCGAACTCACGGACAGCGAGATCATGACCTGAGCCGAAGCCGGACGCTCAACCGGTTGAGCCACCCCGGCGCCCCAGTCACGTGTTGCTTTTACCCTTGGCTTCATATGGCATGGTTTTAGACTATTGAGTGCCTGGAAAGATCCCACAAATGAAAACATATTTCATTTGTTCCCCCGCTTGGCTGTGAAGTAAATCAATTGCTGGGCTGTATTTGGAGGTGAAGGAAGGACAGAGAAACCCACAGCTGCAGCCAGACTGTGCCCGGAGGGGCCCTAGGGTCATTGAGGGCTACCAGATGCTGTCTATTTCCGCTGGCCACCGTGTGACTTTGACTGGGGGCTTCTGGCACAGTTGGGTTTTCAGGGCGACACCTTTCTAGACCAGGCCCCGGGGGATCCCAGCCACTCTGTGCTGCTCTTTGTAGAAGCAACTTGTGGGAAGCCTGAGCAGACCCAAGACAAGGTCAGGAACACTGGGAGGGGGGCTCAGGGGAGTATGACCTCTTTCCTTTTGGAAAGAGCTGAGCGAGGGGTGGCAAAGGGGACCACGGCCGGGAGCGTGTTGAAACCACGGTTTAGTGGCTACTCTCCTCTGTGTTGGAGACCCCAGGGTGCTCTGCGGACCCTGAGATGCTCTGGAGACCCCAGCACGTGCCAGAGACCCCAAGATGACCAAGTCTTGCCTGGCAAGCTTGGCGTCTGGCTGGGGACCCAGACAGGAGCCAAATGGCAAGACCGGGGAGTGATGTGGCAGTGACGGGCAATGCCGCGGGGAGCAGAGGTGGCCCCTGGCTTAGTCAGGGGGGTTTCTCCAAGGAGAAAGTCTCCATAGAACTCCAGAAGGTGAGCCTGAGTTATCCAGGTGAGGGTGGGAGCATTTCCAGCAGCCCAGGGAGCAGCGGGCCTGGCATAGTTTGGGGCCCAGAAAGTCCTGCTCCACATCCCTGGCCCAGGACGCTCAGCCTTGTCGCTTGGCTTCCCGGGTGCCAGACCTAGAAGGCACTGTCCCAAAAGCCCACAGCCTCCTCCAAAGGGCCTGGCTCTTCCACTTGGGAATAGATTGCATTGGGTTAAGCTAAAGTTTCAGTTTCTCTGTCTGTAAAATGGGGATATGATGGTGATGCCAGTAAAGAAGGGTTCATGGGCACAGAGCTGTCCCAGGTCTTGGCTGCCCGCCTGGCCTGGCTTGGCCCTGGGCATTCTGCTCAGGGGCAGTTTCCACTGCCCCTCAGCTCCCACCATCTGAGCATGAGGCTGGTCCCATGAGGGTGAGACAAAAGCCCTCCATCCAGGCTCTTCTGCCCCATAGGAGTAGCCCCCTGGCCCATGGTCGCTGACCTCTCTGCCTCCCAGCCCCTCCTGGGCTATTCTCGAGAAACCCGACCCAAATCTCTACCTGACCCAGACTGTGTGAGGTCAGCCCCTGGGGGGCCACCCGGCTCTCCACCCAACATGCTGTACGTCCCAAGGCCTTCGTGTGTCTCAAAGGGGCAATAAACATTTTCAGGACAAGTGCCCCCAATTTTGAAGCCATTTGCAGGCCCGTGGCACAGTGACAGGTGCCTGTGCTTCTCGCAGGAGCATTTATCATGAAAAGAAAAGGGCCTTTCCCCGGGGTTCTGACCATCCCTTTCCAGCCTCCTGTGCAACCCAGCACCTGCCTGTCAGCACCGGGCAGGGCGGTTCGTGGGCCCAGGTGCTCTGACGTCTTGGCCCAATGACACCGCCGTCCTCCTTGGAGCACGGCCTCGGAGCAGCGTCCACACCTGAGAGCCTCCGGATCCCAAGGCGGCCGTGACAGTGCCAGAGGCAGCAGGCCGAGTGCCTGGGGCCCATCCGGGAGGGACAAAGGCCAGTGTTGCAGGTCAGAGGCTCCGGCCAGCGCTCCGACCTAGTCCACGAGAGTCTTGGAAATCTCCACCCCTTCTGTGCTTCCCCGACGTGAGGCCCGGCCAGGTTTTGTCCCCTTTCCAAGCCTATAGGGTGCAAGACCACAGCCCTGCTTCAAGGGGTGTGGGAAGGATTAAATCAAATGGACCATGTAAGTTCCAAGGTGGGAACGGTGAGGCAGAGGCATGTGGGGCAAGAAGGGGCATGGAGCTGGAAGAAAGGGCCAGGGGGCCAGTCTGGGGCACCTGTGAGGGGCTTGAAGACCCCAGTGAAAGCTGTGATAAGCACTTGAGGTGGGAGGGGCCCTCAAGGAGCAGGTGAAGCCCCTTCCTTGTCTGCCAGGGGCCCAGAACACAAGGGTGTCCCTCTGTCTGCAGGAGGTGTGAGCCCAGCAGGAGGGGGCTGGGGGCGGGGAAGGCAAGCCCCCACCGCCTTATGGCTCCTTCTGTGTCTGCGCCCACCCAGCCAGCTGTCCCTTGACTGTTAGCCTGGAACCTCCTTGTCTCAAGGAGCCCTTGAAGGTCCTCTGACACCCGCCCCCCTTTGCCTTCAGGGCCTCAGGTGGCATCATTTTCTATAATGAGTCATGTGACTTGAGAAAAAAATTCTCATTTTTTAAAAACTAGAACAGTGCCCAGTACACTAAAGGTGTTCATTAAAGGTGGATAGATGGGTGGATAGATGGATGGATGGATGGACAGACGGATGATGGAAGGAAGGATGGATG